>NC_048219.1:63993134-64042469 GCF_002007445.2 Ailuropoda melanoleuca | reverse complement strand
GATTCAGTGGTGTTAAGAACATTCACACTGTTGGGCAATCACCACCACCATTCATCCCCAGAACTTTTTTTCATCTTCCCAAGGTGAAAGTCCATACCCATTAAAAAGTAACTCCCTGTTCCCAGCGCTCAGCCCTTTTCTTTCCACTTTCTGTCTCTATGTGTTCAACTACTCTATGTACTTCATATAAGTGGACTCACATAGCATTTGTCCTTTTGTGCAGACTTCTTTCTCTCAGCATAATGTCTTCAAAGTTCATCCATGTTGTAGCATGCGTCAGAATTCCCTTCACTTTCAAGGCTGGATAATATTCTATTGAATGTCTATGTCACTGTTTCATCATGAAAAAATGGGACTTAAGAGAGGTGACTCTGCCCTAAATAACATAGCTGATAAGAGGAAGGGGTAGGACTGAAGCCATCTGGCTCCATAGTGCATCCCCATCTCCCCTGTACATTCTGCTTTGTGCAGGTTACGGACCTCTCCTGTTCCTGGCACAGGGAGGCTATTGCAGGTAGACGTTCTATTGTTCTTGATTAGTTAGCACCCCTTCCTCAACTCATCCTGGTAACAAAAGCTGTCTTTTCCTTGAGGAACTCTTTCTGTGATTCTACCACTGACCCCTGCCTCCCATACAAGAGCCATAAGAGGAAGCATGCTACCCAAGCCAGGGCAATCAGAGTCTTGCCCCTTCTGCCTGAAGGGACGGATTCAGGAGTGGTCTCATGGGTGCAGTAAGCTCCTCTCTGGTACTATGAGGAGGTCGTGAGCCAGGGGTCATAGCTGCCCACTTTAAGCTAAGCAGGGAGATGGCGAGAAAGGTGGAGTTCTGAGCAGTCATCTGACCCCTAGATTTAGACACATTTCAAGTCAACTGCCCCCATCAACTTCCTGGATGCATGTTCCAATACATTCCTGATTTTAAGCTAATTAGAGTTGAATTTCTATAACTTGCAGGAGAAAGAAACCTGACTAGTTCACTGGATCAAGTGCCCCTCAGTGGAATGGGAAGGATGGAACTAACAACAAGTATTATGAAGCTGCATGATAGGAGGAAAAGGGAAAAGTCAAGAGTCCTTCTGAAGTTTGGATATCTGGTGACCAAAAAACCCCTGTTACTGAAAAGGCAGAAGAAGTTGCAATGTTGGGGGGCACCTGGGAGGCTCTCATTAAGCGTCTGCCTTCGGCTCAGGGCGTGATCCCGGCATTGTGGGATCGAGCCCCACATCAGGCTCCTCTGCTAGGAGCCTGCTTCTTCCTCTCCCACTCCGCCTGCTTGTGTTCCCTCTCTCGCTGGCTGTCTCTCTCTCTGACAAATAAATGAATAAAATCTTAAAAAAATAAAAAAGAAGAAGAAGTCGCAGTGTTGGCTATGAAAGAGAAAGTTACCAGTACTCCCAGGAACCCCAAGTGCTAGCTAGCTTCCAAAGGTAAATACACAACATTACTTATATCTGCTAACCATTTTGTCCTCTTCCAGAATCTCAAACTCATAAAGCGTCCAAGGTCTGACTGGGATAGAGCTTTTAGACTCTGACCTTTATCCTCCACCTCCACTCAGTAACCTAGTATTAATTCTCCTTCCAAATACAATCCATTCCCTAATCGGATCCTTCATTCATGTAGCACATCCTTGCTGAGCGCTTGCTCCATGTCAGCTGCTGTGCTAGGTGCTGAGGACAGAGTGATGAGGAAAGACACCTGGTTCCCTGTCTTTAAGGAGTGTGTAATCTAGTGGAGAAAACAGACATTAGTAGGGACTATCACACAAAGAAACATAATTAGAAATTGTCTTATGCGTTATGAAGAAAACAGAATTTCATAAGAAGTTTATCAGGGGCCCCTAATTTAGATAGAGAAGGGTGAGGGCATTAAGGGATGGCTTCTCTGGGGAGTAACACTGAAGCTAAAGCCAGGCCAGGGTGAGAGGTCAACACTGAAAAGGAAAGGTGGAAACCAGAGGAGTTAGTCTCAGCCTCCCCCAAGAAACAAGTGATTCAGGCATTAGGAATGTGAGGCAGGGAGTTTTGGAAATGGTTGCTTTGAAGTGGAGCTACTGCCCAGGGCCCTCGGAGCAGATACTGGAGAATACACTAGGTATCGTACAACCCACTGCTCATTGCCCAGTCACCGCTCAATGGCTGCTCATCCATTCATTCCTTTATTTACTCATTTACGAAATATTTATGGAGCACCTGCAGGTGGGGAGCATTGTGCTAAACGCTGAGGATTCAGGAGAAGGAAGATCTCTAGCCTCCTGCCCAGCAGGAGGGCAGAAGCACAGGTGGGCCCTGCCTCAGAGGGCTCTAAGAGACGCTCAGATTGTTCCCTTAGGAACCCATTAGACACAGGCATATGTGTATGTTTGCTAAGCGTTCTTTCTCCAGGCGCTCAGCCTTCCCAGACTTGTACATTTTTGTTTTCTCAGAGATTTAAATCTAGTCCTTCCCGCAGAAGCAAAGCTTTACCCACATGAAGCTAAGAAACAGATCACATGGGCCAACATGGCAGACTGACACGGAGCCCAGCGTAGCTGCCCAGTCCTGCCAGATAAACATAAGGAAAGGTCATCCAAACACAGGAAGACAGCCGTCCCCTTGCCTTTTCCTTTACCCCCTCCCCTTCCTCCCTCTGGCTCCCTTATCCCCAGAGGGTGGACCCAGCCTTTCCCAAAGTTTATTCTGAGAGCTCCAGGCTCCCACAGTGGAACGTGCTGTGGACATGGGAATACAACAGCCTGGCCAACAGGGAAAACCAAAAATATAAACGAAGAGATTTAAGAGATTCCTCTCCCCTCCCAAAGTTATAGCCGAAATATCTGCTTTTACTGTTATTACTAATATTACTGCTCTTACCGTCTTTGATTCAAGTCAGCCCATCCCGGAAGCAGACCTTCTGAAGTTTACTGCATTTGTCAGTAAACACTTTGCACAGAAAAAAAAGGAAGCTTTCTTAGGACCTCTGTGCCACTGACTGATCCACTAAACAAATGCAGTAAAATGTTGGGAAATGAAGTCCAGAAAGTCTTACATCTCCAACACTGGCAATGAATTTAACAAAAATACAAGTAACACTAAAATTCCAGGGTAAAAAAAAAAACAAAAAAACAAAAAAAACACCATCATTTCTTTAAATTCACTATTGGAATTTTGTAAATAGCTAGAAGCCCTGAGCCCATAAATAGGAAGTCATTTTATCTTTTACTGACGTATTCCGATCAAAACAGTGGTGAGAGCAAAGGCTTTGGTTTTAATTCTCCACTTAGGAGAAAACAAGTTAATATGACAGGATTGTGTACTTCAATGATTATAAATCAGCATTTGTGATGAAATGTTCAGTGCTCATTTCAAAACAGACACAGTGTTTGAAAGCAAAGCATAATGGTGACCTTTCTCATTAGCTGTTGCTCAAACAAAGATATGTTCCAGCAATATCCGATGCTTCCTTCCTGCCAGGGCCTCCACCCAGTGCAATTTAAAACACTTGTGTTACATCCAAACCAGAACCGGGGATGTGGTGGGGTGGAGTTTCGGCAGCGCTGTGTTTATTATTACTTTCTAAGGTTTTTTAATGTTTTGTTTTCATAAACGTATTGTCACGAGTTGGGTTTGCAAGATTAAATATGTGAAATCCTACAAATGAATTCATCATATGCATATTTACTCTTCTATGCCTCCATCTATTTGTGGCAAATAGTGTCCTAGGTTCTTGACCCCGAGGACACTTATTTCGTTGCTCTTTAGTAAATGTTTTTATTAATACATTGTAAGCCAAAAAACAAAAACAATCTTCAAGAGCTATGCTGAACTTGTTTTATGTACACAATCCAATGAATGCAAATAAACACAAAGCTAAGGAGAGAAGGTGAGAAAGAAACAGAAAGAGAGAGAATGAGAGACTGCTTTAGTACACGGCATCCTCATTTTCATCATAACTGTTTTTCCTAAATCAGGTAATATAAGTGGAAAATGACGAAAGTCAAGGTGATTTTTCTATGGAATGATAAATAAGGAAGTCTTTTTTTTTTTTTCCTGGTCAAAGATCCAGTGCTCAATCTTTGTAGAAATGACCATAAGCTCTTAGTCCAACTATAAATGACTTATCATTTATATTTTCTACTATGGACATAATTTTATAATAGAAAGAAAATACATGTTATTTTAAAAGTAATTTTACTTCTTTATACTTAGGCAGTATAAAGCTTTCTAAAGTATATGTATAGGAGTTAAAAAGAGCTACTAATAAATCCTACTAACAAACACCAGTAAGTCCTCATGAAAGGCCGGGTGGGTGTGTGACTCTGACTCAGTTTAACCAGCTAGGGACTATCAGTGGACTGAGAGTGGAATCTGTCATTCTTTAACAATTTTGCAAAGAATGGGGGAGTTCCTATATCCCCAAAGAAAATCTGGGCTCTACTAGGAAAAGGCAAAGGGGAATGGACAGTGAAGAGGTAGCCAGTGACTATCCAGTTCAGTAGTCCATGGATGTTTCCATGAAGATTAAATAGCATTGTGGGTGTAAATTTGTATAGTGCCCAGTGCACGTAAGTGCTCAAGGGATGGGCTGAGACCCAAGCAAGGTAAATCTCAATCCTTCCAGAAAATCTGGTGTATAAACACCGGAAGAGTAGCTCTTCCTAAAGGATCATGAANTCCAGAAAATCTGGTGTATAAACACCGGAAGAGTAGCTCTTCCTAAAGGATCATGAAATGCCAGGAAGTGAGCTTGCAGCTGCCAGGAGCCACCTTTCCATATGTAGCCTATGGAGAAAGTCTGTCTATTGCAAGAGAGAATAAGGAGTAACAACCTTTAAGAAACCTTAGAAATGAAAAAAGAGAGCCCTAATAGTGTCCTCCAATCCCATGAATCAGGTATGTTTGGAACCCCCTCTGCCCTTGTACCTCTCAGTTATATGAGCCAATAAATCCCTTTTCATTTTTTTATAATAATATTTTTTATTATATTATGTTAGTCACCATACAGTACCTCACTGGTTTTTGATGTAAAGTTCCATGATTCATTAGTTGCATATAACACCCAGTGCACCGTGTAATACGTGCCCTCCTTACTACCCATCACCAGCCTATCCCATTCCCCCACCCCCCATCCCTCTGAAGCCCTCAGTTTAAGCTACTTTGAGTTGAGTTTAGTTTCTGCTACTTATAACCAAAGAGATGCAGACCAATGCAAACTTCAAAATCATGAGTTCAAGCATCAAGTTTTCTATAACTTGTCATCTTTCCTGAGAGTTTTTTCAACGATGCCTTCTCAGGGCACCCAGTTTTCTACCAACTCCTCCGCTCTTTCCATGTGCATTAGTCCCCTCCTGCCTTCATTTTCCTCCCTTTGTAACTTTGATTTATGGTTCATCATTTTGAAAACTCCCTGGCCCTATTTGGCAAAAATTCAGTCCATGGAGCCTAACTCTCTCTTTTCTCCATGCCTGAACATGAGCAATTAAACAGCAGTAGAGAAAAAAATTACACAAAGGGAAGGTTGATTTCACCCCAAGCTCATGACTAGACCTCATATGGATTCTCAGGATGGTCAGGGATCCTTGGCAATTTTCTGGTTGGCTTTCTCTTATGTTCCCTAATGGTAACATCATCTCTTCCCCACTCCAACTCAAGTGACGACCTTTGCTTCACAGACAAAATGGAACCCATCCTTTATTAATTCTCTTCACATAATAAAAGAGTTATTGTTCCTATTTTAAGCCCTATTCATCTACCTGAGACTTGGATATCATCCCTTCCTATCTTATAAAAAATCCACGCTATCAATTTGCCTTTCCCTAGCCTGTATCTCTAACCTCACCAGGCTAGATAGCTCTGTTTGCCTCTCCAGAGCCACTCTTCATTCTTTGCTACCCTGCCTTTGCTGGGGAGGTGATGTCTGTATGAACTATATCAGCAGGTGATTTTGCCTTTCGTTCTCTTGTGGGGGGGTGGCCAGTGGGAAACCCCAGAAGAAGAGCTGAGAGAGGGAGGAGCCTGAGATAGGAGCACCTATTTCTCTAACATCTTCACCTCAAAGTCTTTTTGGGTTGGCTGTTTCTTTTGAGCAAAGTTATTGTCCTCTCAAGGCAGCCTTCTCCTTCTGGGTTCTGGTAATTTCTCCCTTCCCTCACCCCTTTAAATCTTAGGTCATTGTTCCGCTGTTTCTTGCCCCAGGGTACTTTACGTTCCCTTGTAAATTCCCTATATTGTAACTACACCATTGTAAATAGTCCCTTCCTCAAAGGATCCCAAAGTAATTTGTCTGTTTCCTACTGACACACTCTCCTTCTCTAATGCATTCTCATCAACAAATAAACGTACTCAAGCCGCCTAGCCTCACAGATCTTTAATCTTTGCTGCTATCTACTTGTTCTATCCTACACTCTTGATCACATTCCAGATCTTGTCATCAACGGGGATTGTCCCATCTCTGAAATCTTAAACTCTAGTGTCTGAGCATAATCTTCTAACCTTATCAATATATTTCAAAATTGCATCAAAAGTACTAAAGCCCTTGACTCCTACACCCCACCACCAATTTCTCAGTCTCCTCTTGTCCTCATTCCCTTCTCCAGGCAGTTTAAAAACAATGATACATTTTTCTTTCAATCTCTTTCTTGCCTAATACTCTCAATTGCATGTCTCCTCTTTCTTCTACATACCAACCTGGAGAAATCCCAGTCCTGGGTCAGTCCAACTATCCATCTTGTCTACCTTCTCCCTAGCCCGGATGGAAAGGAACATGCATTTGTGCGTATGGGTGTCACTATTCTTTTACAATCTCCAACCTCACTTCCGACCTTTCTAGGTATCCCTAGTCAACATCTTCTCTCTTTCTCCTCAACAATATAATTTTAAAACTGCTTAAATTGAAAGGAGGGTCAACACTGCCATTTTACCTTTCTCGCTTTTTAAAAAAAAGATTTATTTATTTATTTATTTATTTATTTATTTATTTGAGAGCGAGGAGAAAGGTAGAGAGAGAGCATGCATGCACAAGGGCAGGCAGGGGGAGAGAATCTCAAGCAGACTGCCTGCTGAGCAGGAAGCCCAACATGGGGCTCAACCCCATGACCCATGAGATGATGACCAGAGCTAAAACCGAGAGTCACAGGCTCAACTGATCAAGCCACCCAGCTGCCCCTTGTTTCTCACTTTAACTCACTCCAATCTCTTTCAGTCTCACACTGTCCACTGAAGTTGCTTTTCCGTGGTCAGCACTACATTCCTAATTTCTCAGGATGATTGAATTTTCAGGCTTTGCCTTATTTGGCCTCTTGAAGACATTGACAATGTTGTCAAATTTCCTTCTTGAAACCCTCTATCGCCTTGCCTTTCAGTTCAGTATTATCTCCTGTCGCCAGAGGTTCCACCCTTTGCCCTCTTCTCATCCTCTTCTTATTGAATGCTCTTCACATCTCCCCAGATGTTCTTATCCACTGCCAATTGTCACCAGCATGAACAACCTATAAGCACAGGGTCCCTAAGTCTAGAGGTCAAATATTGCTAAGTTCCAAATCAGTATATCTAATTGCTGAGACTTTTAACTGTATGTTTGACCATTACCTAGAATTCAGTATGTTACAAATGAAAATTCACATGACAGTCTGCCTGAGTCTTCCACCTTTACTGAATGGCACTGTTTTCCATTTCTGAAGTCACTGGGACCCAACTTTCTGTCAGCATCTTTGACTTGTAATGCACCAATTCTTATTCATTCATTGGGTCACCAAGCTCTTGTTGGTTCTAATTCTTTCTCAATAGTTCTGAAATCCATGCCCACTCTGTATTCCTTCTGACCTCATTATTTCTTGCTTAGAATGTTATAATAACCCTCTAAACAATCTATAATTCTAATCTACCCATCTTTCATACCACAAAAAGCATGACCATTCCAAAACAGAGGTCTTACCATGTTACTTCCCTTCTCAGAATCCATCAGTGACTCTCCATTGTCTCGAGGGTAAAATCCAGACATACTAGCATGATATGATAATCTCGAATAGTGTAAATGCCATTGGCTGCAAGAAACAAAAACCAGCTTCTGGCTAACTCAATTAAAAAAAAAGTGTAGTTTATTGGAAAAAGATTGGAGAAGTTTATGGAATTGGAGGAATTGAACAACCAAATGCCAGGAAGAACCTGAACGAGGACAGCTCTGAGGATGTCAGTAGCAGAAGTTAAAAAACCTTAAATGCGGGGCGGAGGGGGGACCCTGGTTGGCTCAGCCAGTAGAGCACACAACTCTTGATCNAAGTTTATGGAATTGGAGGAATTGAACAACCAAATGCCAGGAAGAACCTGAACGAGGACAGCTCTGAGGATGCCAGTAGCAGAAGTTAAAAAACCTTAAATGTGGGGGGCGGGGACCCTGGTTGGCTCAGTCAGTAGAGCACACAACTCTTGATATCAGGGTTGAGAGTTCAAGCCCCACATTGGGTGTAGAGTTACTTAAAAAAAGAAACAAACCTTAACCAGGGCCACCACTTATAATTGTGCTGACTGTACACTATTCATGGTGGCCCTTCTTTCTATAGGGTTATCATTAATGAGACTCAATCTAAAGATTCTCAGGCTCTGTGTCCCTTGCTTCTAGGTTCAAAATCCCTAGGAATAATATTCTGAGTGGCCACCTAGCATGGATAAACTATTTGATTTCTAGACTCATGGCTGGAGCACATGGCACTGGTGTGACTATCAGGGATTCCCTCCTATGTATAGGATGTTCTCTAAGAACTGGGAATCACTGTGAGTATACTGGTCCCTAATTGATTTTATCCAGAACCCCCTTTCCCTTGAGTGCTTATAACAGTACCTGCAAGAGGAACTCATTGAAAAGGAGAAGCCTAGGGACACCTGAGGGGCTCAGTCGGTTAAGCGGTTAAGCGGCTACCTTTTGCTCAGGTCATGATCCCGGGGTCCTGGGATCANGTCTACCTTTTGCTCAGGTCATGATCCCTGGGTCCTGGGATCAACCCCTGCCTCAGGCTCATCGCTCAGCAGGGAGTCTACTTCTCCCTCTCCCTCTGCCTCTCCCTCCCCTCAGCTCTCTCTCTGTAATAAATAAAATCTTTTTAAAAATAAAATAAAAATAAAAGGAGCTTACGTGCNAAACCCCTGCCTCAGGCTCATCGCTCAGCAGGGAGTCTACTTCTCCCTCTCCCTCTGCCTCTCCCTCCCCTCAGCTCTCTCTCTGTAATAAATAAAATCTTTTTAAAAATAAAATAAAAATAAAAGGAGCTTACGTGCACATAATCCAAATTCTACTGTTCCCAATGATAGTGTGATTGTAATTCCCTACATTCTTTCAGCCTATTTCCTGCCACCAGAATGACGAATGCTTTGATACGTTCCTGAAGTTCTGTGATGCGCTGCCATGAAGTCCTGTAACTCGTCTCACTGATGGTGTTGAACTCAGGGTTAGCTTTAAGTGCTGGGCTGTTTTCAGAAAGAGCAGTCTCTAGCGCCCCTCCCACCTGGGGCTTGCCCCCGCGAGATAGGATAGCACAAGGCCTCCAATTCCTTTCCTATCATGCTGTCCTGCTCGGCAAACCTAAGGATTTAGTGTAATTTTAGAAAATTGCAGACACTTGTTTTAGAAAGTGAGTTTAAATGTATGTGTGTGTATCTCTTTGTGAATATTTTGTAAGCCCAGAGATGTGGTTAATTGTATGCGTACGTGTGATCTTAGGGGCATGTGTATACCAATATACTATATGACACAAATTTGCTAGTGTTTCTTACATCTCAAAGAGCAATATTATGCCATTTTGGTATCTAATAATCATAACAGAGCACAGTTGTTACCTGTAGAGATATAATTTTTTTAAGTAAACTCTATGTCCAATGTGGGGCTTGAAACTCACGACCCAGAGATCAAGTGTCACATTCTCTATGCCCTGAGCCAGCCGGGCACCCCATGTGGAGCCCATAATTAATCCTTGAATTGGTTACCCTTCTATGTCACTGGAAGTCACTATACAAAGTTGGGAAGTGACACCTAGAAAGTAAGGACTGGTGGAGGATGTGGCACTGGAGAAGGGGGTGCAAACACCATTCTTCTCTGCTTCTCCCACCACCATTCCCTCTGTAAGATGATTTGACAAATCCATCCCCTCCTCCCAGTTATGGAAGAGGAATGCAATAGTTAGGGGATCCGATTGCACTGTGCAGAAAGGAATCAGGATAAGCTATAGACATTCTTTCTTTCATTCCTGAAACAACTTCCCTTCCTAATGGTGCCCCTAAGTTGTTTTTGTTTTTTTAATTTGCTAAGTCAGGGAAAAAACTACTTTTTCTTTTCTCTCTTTTTTAAATTGGGTAACACATAAATAACGTAATATTTGTCATTTTAACCATTTGTAAATATACAATACAGTAGCATGAGATTTCTCTACTTAATGGTGAATTCCATGAGTTCACCATGCTGATTATAGTTAGCTTATGTGGCTTCTAGGGGAAGATTAGCAAAAGCATACGTGTAAAAACCCTAGAAGCCTCCAACCTTTCCATCTTCCTCTACAGCTTTCTTAATAGTTTGCTCACTTTTCAATTCAAGGGACTTTCATTGTGGGAGGCTCACCTGTAAAAGGCTATGTTGGTTTGGATGGGCGATACAGCGCTGCAGACCATCTCCTGTCCCCCGAGGGCTCCTCACCTGCTGGAGAAGAAAGCCAGACCAAAAAACTAATCATCAAACAAAATACAATGTAAACAAAAACCAAAACAAAACGAAACACCAAAGTGCTAAAAGGTAGAAGAAGAACGAAGAATTAAGACTGACTGGGGGAGATTAGGAGATAAAATTTCCTTTGGAGGAAAAGGGTGGTCCTGGCAGAACACAAGAAAGAACAGCGCTTGACATATAGTAAGTGCTCAAAAATTATTGAATAAATGAATGGAAATGCAAGTGTGAATGAATAAATGAATGAGAGCCAAGTCTGAGCAAAGGCTGGGAGCTGTGAGAGCATGAGGAACCTGTGATGAGCGGTGCGTAATAGCCGCATGTGGTCAGGGTGCACAGCCAGGAGTAGTATCAAGAGGAGAGGAGAAGGACGCCTGCCTGGCTGGCTCCGTGGGGAGAGCAACTCTTGATCTCAGGGTTGTGAGTTTGAGCCCCATGTTGGGTATAAAGATTATTTTAAAAATAAAATCTTAAAAGAAAAAGATGATAGGAGACAAAGCTAGGATATTAGAGAAACCTTGGCCCAAAAGAGCAATTTTCACCAAATTCCCGCCAGAATAAATGGAAAGAAAGACCCTAAGGGAAAGACTATAGCTACAGTGAAAGTCCAAGTCAACCCCACTCTTAAGGGAAGGCCGTCAGGACACTGGGGTGGGAAGGGGTGTGGAGGTGGGGTCTAAGAGTTAAGACAAAATGCAGACCAGAGAAGAGATTCTACGAAGATACTTATTCAGTGAGTCAGAAAACAACGAAGCAACAGCACGTGTTTGACAAACATGAACGAAAGGCCTACTCCAGCCGTCCCTGCAGCCACTGGCTACGACAGTCACTGCCATCGTGGCCTCCGTCCTACTCTGAAAGATGGAAAGGTAACTTCGTGATTTTGATCGGCTCTGAAAGTGTTGTAACAGAGGTTATGCGCTAAGTGAAATGGCATAGAAGAAAAAGAGAGATTGGGGCCACGCCTCTGGGGTCAGGGAGAAACCTCGCAGACAGGTGACGTTCACACCTAGTCCTTGAAGCATAATGTAGAAATGCATCAGTCGAGCAGAGGCCGGGCAATCCAGGCCGAGAGGCTAGCAGACACAGAGGGGCATGAAGTCACAGCGGGTGAAGTGTTGCTTCATGCCGTGAGCAGCTGCTCACTAGTCTACGCAGAGGTACCCAGACTGCTAGAGATTAACCATCTGGAGGACCCTCACAGCTGCTCTTTGAGAACCGCGGTGTTAATGGACCAAAGGAAACCATGAGAAACAGCGAACATGGCCAAATGGTCAAAGACGCTGGAAAGTAGGACACTGCCGTCCAGCACTCCTAGGAAAGCTAGCCGGATTAGTCACCAGTGCGGAGTCGGCCTGCTGCATTACAAATGCACGAGAAATTAGACTACGTTGCTTCCTGACAAATGCAAATTGATCAATATTATCACCGTCTTATCTCCTGCACATCAGAAGTTAGTATTTTTCCTTATGTTCCCATTTGTGCCTTTAGCCCATAAGCCTGAATCCAGTCCTCATCGCTCCACTTCCTCTAGAGCCTAGGACAAGGGAGGGCGGCCGTTCACCTAGGCGAGCAGCCTAATGCTGTGAAGGCTTGAAGCGTTTGTTCCCATTTATTGACTGTCGGGCTGGTCCAAAACCCATCTTTCCAGGCTGGCATGCCTAGTTAGTAATTAAAGTGAGGTTTTTATATGGCTTAAAATATTTTAATGTGACTGTTCCCTGAGGGTCCACAGCAAAGTTTGGTTTAATAAATTTAATAACTAATTAAGACACCCTCAATACCAACCTCCATTAGATTAATTTTTTAATGAGTTTCAGAATGTCTCTCAAGACATTTCTTCCCTAGATGTGGTGAGAAACACACACATGCACGCATGCACCCTAAGGATGGATTTTAGGCTTTCATATGCCAGGTTATAGCTGTGTTAACTTTGGGAAAAATCGCTGAACCTCTTTGGGCTGCCCTTTCCTTATCTATAAAGGAAAAGCTTTGGACAAGATTTTCAAATTCCCTTCCAGTTCTTACCTTTTATTAAGTCCATAGTGGAATGGCTGTTCTCAGTACTTCCCCTTTAAGGGAAGCAGAGAATCCTAAACCGTACAAAATACATCGCGTGTGTGTGCACGCGTGCGTGCGCGCGTGTGTGTGCGTGTGTGTGTGTGTGTGTGTGAATCTCAAACAACCTCATGGCTTTGTGCAAGTAGCAGAATTAGGAATGGGGATGTTATCCATGTACAGAGAAATTCCTTAAGAGATTTTATTAACTGGCCAGTGAACATAAAATTTGGAGACAATTTAGAGTTACCAGTATGTGTTTATTTTCCCCAAATGACTTAAACCCTCTGCTCCCAAGCGCTTGAGTTGTTTTCCCTTCCGGTGCTACATCTTGAGATGGAGAACAATAGCTCTAACCAACCCTCCAATAGGGATTTTAGGGAAAAGCAAATCACCAGCCTGCTCTTTTGTCTTCCTTCTCCTCTCTGGCAGATCACACTGTGGGATATTTACCTTGATGGGGAAGGAGGAGAGAATTCCAAAGAAAGGGAAAGAGGAAAATTAAGATATTACCTATTTCATTGCTGCAGTGGGATGGTCCTTCCCAGGTAGACTCGGGGAGCACAGTCTTACACATACGTACATATGCACGTGCACAGAATAAAATGCGGAGTCTGATCTACCAGCACCTACACAAATAAATGGCACTTTAAAAAATAATTTTTTAATAATTTGTTTAAAATCCTAGTCAAATGAGCATTTGCTTTCACCTTGAGCAGTAATTTAGGGGAACATGATCGGATGAAAAACAAGGTCTGAACTGTCTCATTCAGCATAGCCAAATGTTGATTACCCAAATCCATGACAAATCTGCCTTTCAGTTTCTTTGTGACATGACTCCCTCCCCCTGCATATTTAACTCATCTTTAAGAATGAGAAGTTGGCTTGCTCTCCAATTTCTTCAGAGCTGGATCTTTCCCGAATAGCAACATTACTTTATTTTAAGTCCATTGAATTCCCAGAATTCTAGAAACATCCATATTCAAATGTTAGAATAAAAACACATTCCAAAGTAAGATGAAAAAGTGCACTCTGCTCTAAAGCATGGAAAATTAAGAGTTGGCTGTTTGGGAAAGTTCGTGCTGCGTCAAAACCAGTTGAAAGCGTTGCCTGTCTTCATTTCTAGTATTCATAAAGGCCTCAGTAACAATTTTGGGGTCATAGCTATGGGAGTTAAACCCACTGGCTGGTTGATGCCAAGACTCATAACATTCACTGAAGTTAGCTGGCCATTTATAATGCTCAGGAACAGGGTGACGAATACTACAAAAAAGAAAATGAGAAACATGCAGAATGTTTTTTCGAATATATCAATAATAGGAACTACAGCGACAATAGAAAATTGGGACTCAGGAATTTCTAATACCTATATTATACCTTTAAAAAATCTCTAAAAATCAATTCTGTGTATGAACAGTTGTAGCTTCATGTGATCATTTGATGCCTTTAGCAGATTGTCCCTATGAGATCATCTTACTCATATTTCTATAGCCTAATAAAACACTCCTTGCCCTATACTCTCTGAAGAGACAAATGAAATAATACCCAGAATGGCATCCAGAACTTTTTTTAGGTTGAAAATCCTCCTGCTGGGCTCATGGCTCTGCTTCTACCCAAATGCCCTAATGTGGAATGAAAAATGAAAATCCGGGTCTTTGGAGTGCCCGAGAACTGAAAGCCCAATAGTTAGACTAATTTTTTTTTTTTTAAGTTCAAACCAGGGCTTGAACTCATGATCCTGAGCTGAGATCAAGAGTCGGACGCTTAACCGACTGAGTACTCAGGGGCCCCCGGACTTATTTTTAAAGCAGAATCAGGAAATTGGAAACCTTCTGCCACTCCAGCATTTCTTTTCTTTCTCATTGCCTTCTAAAACTCTCTCTCTCTCGTATGTTCCTACTCCTTCACCCTTTTGCTTTTCCAGCTTATAAGTTTTGCCAGCTGGCACTCAGTGACCCTGCTGGACATTAGTTTAAACCAACTTGGGGGCTAAGAAGACCACTAACCCACCTGTCCAGAACCCGGGGGCAGGAAGAGTCT
The DNA here is from genome assembly GCF_002007445.2 of Ailuropoda melanoleuca. Taxonomy (NCBI): domain Eukaryota; kingdom Metazoa; phylum Chordata; class Mammalia; order Carnivora; family Ursidae; genus Ailuropoda; species Ailuropoda melanoleuca. The sequence continues at coordinate 64,027,685 of NC_048219.1, read as the reverse complement.
TGCTTCTGCTTTGCCAGGCTTGATTTACACACAGGTGTTGCTCTTTTGCTATGTAAAGCATGCCTGAAGTAAGCATGCTGGCATGATCCATCCAAGATTCTCATTTTTATCCCGTTGCCTAACAAGGAGGAACTCCTGACCGTTCTTCAGCATATTAGGGCAACAAAGTTGACTCCCACACAACAGCCTATCAAACAAATCATTGGCCCTATATGGGAGTGATGGGAAGGTAGTAACCGTGGTAAACATCCCTCAAACCAGTTAGATTTTTCCTTCCCTCTTGGTAGGATGTTTGTAAATGTAGTCATGGCAATAAACACAGAATAGCTGCCTAGAAAGGTTAAAAGCAACTTCAGAAATCCTCCTGACCAGCAGTTTCTAAACATAGTTCATGCACGTCAAAATCACTAGTGGCGCTTGTTAAAAAGTTGGATTCTCAGACACTTAACCAAGACCCTCTAAATCACGATCTTAAGGATCAGGGCCCTAGAAAGCGATTTCGAAAGAGTATCTCCTGGGCAGCCAGGTTTCAGAACTACTGCTCAGCCGATCCCCAGCTCCCCACTTGTTCTACTTGCTGTGCTCCCTTGGGGCGGACACACACAGAGTGAGCACAGAGCTTCTTAGGGTAAGGAGGCAAAGCAAAGTTGGAGAAACTAAGATCCCTAAAAATGAACTGGTAATTTTTTTTTTTTTTTTTTTTGAACAGACTGCCAGGTGACACTGTCAAGCCCGGGCCAGAGAAATTTACACTGTAAAGAGCCTGAGTTTCACACTAATGGAGAAGGCACAGCAAGCTCAAGCCCTGCTCCAGCTGTTGTTATGCAAATACCCTTTGTGGGGGCGCCTTGCTGGCTCAGTTGGCAGGGCATGGGACTCTTGATCTCGGGGTTGTGAGTTCGAGCCCTACCTCAGGTGCAGAGACGACCTGGAAATAAAATCTTTAAAAAAACAAAACAAATACACAAATAACCTTTGCTTGTGCTTTGCTCCTAGAGAGTGAGCTAAGTGGTAGGGGCACAGTGTTGACACTGGGTCATTGGCCCATTCTGCCAGAAGCCCCCTGATTCCTCAGGTCGGATAGTTGCCCTTCCTCTACGTCCCCTTGCTACCCAAACACTGCCCTTATCATATAGCACTTATACAGTATGTTCACACAATATCTACATGACTGTAACTCCACTGTAAACTCCATCTAAGGTATCTGTTATCACTCTATTGTCGGTACCCCAGCATTAAGTACCCACCCAGTGTTTGCTGAATGAATGAGTTCGTATTTTAGATGGTTCCAACTTGGAGAGAATTTTCTCTGCGGGATTTCAAATGCATTTATTTTGAAAAGCAACCCACGTGCTTCACAATTTAAAACACTGTCCCACCTGAGAACAGCTAACAACATTCACAGAGGTTAGGCCCACCTGCCATGTCCAGGTGGCCTGATTTTGTAAATAGAAGTCTTGTTGGAACACAGTTACACCCGTTCATTTACCTTATCATTTATAGCTGCTTTCAGGCCGTAACCACAGAATTGAGTAGTTGCCGCAGAGAGACGGAGACTGTATGGTCCACAAAAAGCCCCAAATATTTATGATCTGGCCTTTTACAGAAGGGTTTGCCAACTCCTGCCCTAGGGTTGTGAGGACCTGTGTTAAATTGGACACATTGCTCAGCCTTTCTGAATGTTGGTTTTCTCATCTGGATAATGGGGATAATAATGGTCTTCTATCTTACAGGGTTTTACTTGGAATAAATGAGATAATCCTTGTAAAGCTGAATATACTAGGTGTTCAGCAAATATTAGCTGTTATTTTTATTACTTTAAAAACTCGCCTATGTTCCCTCTTGTCTTTTTTTGGCTATTCCTCATCTGCTTTAAAATTTTTTAATAAAAGCAAAACCAGAGCATTCTTTGGCTTCAGAAGCACTGTCATTTGAAAGAACTTTGGGTACAACCACTCTTTGATGATAAACTGCCCGGCTCCTTAGAACAAAGACTCTAAGTCTTTATTTCTATTAAAAAAAATCCAAGACAAGATCTTTGGGTATTTAATAAACATGCTTTGCTAGGAGATGCTTGCTTTTGCACAGGCTTCAATGTAAGAGACAGAGGAGGAGCTTGACGTCACACACATCTATCCCCCAGCTTGGTATCTGTCTTACATATTATTCCATTGCCTCTATTATCAGACACCCATGGCACTTCTTTTAAATGTCTCGAAAAAATGCAGAGGTGGGGGTGGAGCACGAAGTACATCCAGTGGTTTTTGTAGTGAAAAGGTCTGAGTGATAAATAGGAAACCACGCCAAGAATCTCTAAAGGCATCTTCTCCTTAACTTGGAGCCCTCATTTCTGGAAAGCCGGCTGACCACTCCTGTTAAAGTCCTTTCATCAGACAGATGTCCTGCCGAGTGGATTGCAGCTCATGCAAAGGAGGACAGCTCTCTGACTCACCTAACATCTTATTTGTTAATTTCATTTTCTGATTGTGGAGCTCGAGTGGAATTTCAGTTTTTCCTTTAGCATTCAAGATTTCCGAAGTCTTGGCATGGACCAAGACTCTGCCCTACAGGAATTCGCAGCAGCAGGCAACTCCTCTTTGACTTTTTCCGGTGCTCTTCTACCCATCTGTGGGGTTACCTGCCTGGGCTCTGCGGCTAACTGCCCAGAGCAACAGGAATTTACAGTTTTTGTTAATGTACAAATCTATCCTCTGTAAGTGGGACTGTAGCATGGATTTGTATAGCTGGGAGACTCACATGTTGGGTTAGAATTGATTTAAATTTAAGAAATTTCTTTTGGACCTTTACCCTGAACTCCAAGGGCTCTTGTGTCAGTCTAGGTCCTCCAAGATGTAGTCACCAAGAAGGAATTAGGCATGTCCGAGGTTTACTGGGGGCAGAGCCCACAGTGGATATAGGGGGCTGGAGAGTGGGAGCAGGCAGAAGAGCCTTCCAATTGTGATGTAGGTGTAATGCATGTGAAGAGAGAAGGGGAAGGAGAAGTGCACGGTAGCACTACTGTGAGCTGAGACAATCTCCCAGAGAAATCTCATGTTTGGCAGAAATGGCCTAGCTCTAGAGCCCGGCATCTCAGGCATCGGCTGGGACCAGCCTGGCATGACTGTGGCCTCAGGGTGAACGTTGGGATGTATCCAAAGGTACAACATCTGGTCCTCTTAAAGGGAGAACGACCAACGCATGTCTGTGGTCACCAATGTCCACCCCTAGTGCCTCCCAAGGCATCCACTTCAGACAAGTTCGAAGAGCTGCTCATGCATGGTTCCCATAGTCCCCACTTCCTGAGGAGAAACTTAGAAAAAGGAGGTTAGTGGGACAAGCTGTTGTCCCACCTCTGCACTTAGGTTTTGAGTCAAAACTGGTACTCGCCCTCTCTCTCCTCTACTATTCATTCTAAATCTCCCTCGTCCTCTACCTTCACTTCCACAACTGTTGGTGGCTCTCCTGGGTGGTCGAACCCAAACCCTCATTTCTGAGGGGTCTTCATATCCCTCCTCACTGGGGTTGCTGTGTGTGTCCTCTCACAGTTACAGGTGGGTACCAGATGACCAGGAGGTACCCAAGTACTTGAGTTCATTCCCGCCTCCATTGTGTGAAAGCGGCCTCATCGCTCTTACTCATCAGGGTTAGTTGTTCCTGATTTTACCCTTTGTCCGCTGGTCTTTGGACACAAAGGTTTTGAAGTATCCAGGTGGCAGTTGTGCCTTGTAATTTAATGGGACTCCTTGCTCTGTTTCAGGCACGTGGGCATTTCCTTTGAGGACCAGGACTTCTAACTGTGCACTTCTCAGAATTACCAGGATAAGTCATTGGAAGTAATGGCAAGACTACTTCTGCTTCCATTCTTAATATTATTCTTGGAGGGGATACAGTCTCATAAAGCAGTCTGTAAAAGATACTGTGTCCTGAGCTCTCCAACCTGTAGGTATTGCCACCAAATTGGCACCTCAGCTGTACCTTCACTAGGCCATCCCAATGCTTAAATAGCCATTGCCTGGGAATCAGTATTGTGAAAGGCACTTTTTATGATGGCTCCCAATGATCCCCACCTCGCGGTGGCCATGCCCTTATGTAATTCCCTCCCCCTGGAGTGCAGCTGGACTTAGTGACTTCCTTCCCACAAATTGAACACAGCAAAAGCAATGGGATATCACTTTAGAGATTAACAAAAAGACTAGCTTCCATCATGCCCACCCTCTCTTAGTCTCTTACTTGCTCGCTCTCATGAAAGCCAGCTGCCATGTTGTACGTTATCCTATCGAGGCCGATGTGGCAAGGAACAGGAACTCAAATATAAAATAAAATAGGCAGTAAGGAGCTGAGGCCCTCAGTGTAGCATCCTGCCAGAAACCGAATCCTGAGAACAACTGCATGAGTGAGCTTGATTGCCTCTCCTCCCTCTGTGCAGCCTGCAGATGCCTCCACTTTGGCTGACATCTTAGTTGCAGCCTTGGGAGAAACCCTGAGCCGGAGGGTCCAGCCAAACCACACCCAGATTTCTAACCCACAGACGCTGGGAGATATGTGTTGTTCTAAGCTGCTAAGGTAATTTGTAATGTAGCAATAGATAAGAAATACACTTTCCTATCTTGAGACATTTCTCCTTCTTCACAAAGAAGAAGGCATGCTGCTTGCAGCTCTGTTCATCGGAAAGATTTTCTTCCTTCCCTTTCTTTCACGTCCACCTGAGAGTGGCTATCATGCAGCTGCTGTCCATTTTGGGCTTGCTCCCATCTCTGCAAAGTCAACCCATCCAGAACTCAGACTCAGGCTTGGTCCTTCTGTTAAGCCGGTCATGGGGAACCCCATATAGCATAGATGAGTACAAATTGAGGGAGAAATGCTTTTGTCTCTGTTGTGGGTGACATGCGGGCCTGGACTACCTGCTCATGAAGCTGACTTGTGCCTCCTGGTGTTGCTTGGGCTCAGTCCTGGATGGATGAGTTCCATCTTTTAATGGACCACTGCTGGAACTGTTTGACTTTATTCACTTGATGACACCAAAATAACCCAATCTATCACAGGCAGGTCTAGGTCCTTGGTATTTCCTGGTCAATAATTCCGGTCTATAGGGCTCAGTAACATATCAAGATCTTTGTGTAGCTGTAGATGACATGACCATGCTCCAAAACTCTAGAAGCCTACCTTGTGATTCTCCCACAGAGACTGACCATAAACTCCACTTCTCTACCAACTGACCACTTGACCTTCATAGATCCGCTGGAGCTTATGGCCCAAGCAGCTCAGGTCCCTATATTGGACCGGGTATAAAGCCCTTTTCTCTTCTGGGCCCCACTCAAAGCTGGTAGTCTTCCAGATCACCAGTATATGGACTAGCACAATATTTAGGTGTAGAATGTGTTGCTTCCAGAACCCCAAAATGTTATTGATCACAGTGCTTCCTTCCTTGTAGCAGACGATGGACGATGCAGTAATGTGTCTCTTACTTTGGAGGCCTATCCCAGCACCCCACCCCCTCTGTAACCCCTGGACCCTGGAAACTGTATTGAAGTGGCAGATCTCTGAATCTTCATACAGCTTCTTTCCCACCTGTGGGAGCATGCACACGTCCTACCCAGGTCTCCACTATGTTAACTACCCCTGTTTCTTTTGCCTGATCAGCATGATGTTATCAATGTAATAATGTTCTGAGAGAAGTCCAGCTCTCTTTTTCAGACTATATTGTGATAAGTGGGATAATTAGCATAACCCTGGAGCAAAACTGTAATATATTTTTTTATCCCCTTGGCTTTCTCCATCTCCAACTTTCAAGTCTGTTAATCTCAATTATACACTTAAGAACAAGGGAAATGACCCCCCATTTGGATCCATGGGCCCAGTAGACCCACTGCAACTGGGCTTTACCCAGGACTCTAATTATAAGCTCCCACACCTACCTATTATCTACTCTTTTTTTTTTAATGTCTCCTCAATCAGAATATAAGCTCTTTGAGAGCCGCAAGTCTGTGGGTTTTAGTCTCTGCTGTGCACCCTGCACCCCCATAGTGCTGGCACACGGTACGCGCTCAGTATTTCACAAGCTGATTGTACTATTATTTTAATTTGCATTGTTTTCGTTATGAGTAAGGTTGTTTTCCTTGTTCTGTAAACCCTTTCCCTCACTGTCATCATTACCATTAAATATATGATAATTAATAATAGTAATAATAATAATAATAATAATAATAATAATAATAATGAATTCTGTTCCCTCCGTTCCTGGCCATGAGCAATTGCCACTTCAGAGCAGTCAAGAGGGCCGGTCCAATCTCAAAAATCTGTTTATCTAAGGGTGAACTTGGCTTTGTTTTTGCATTACTTAGAGACCAGGAATATATCCTAACCCCTTGTGTTCCTTTAATATCCTATTGGTCAGCGGCAAAGAGGCACTTAACTTTGCATTATAATTTTCTTTTCACTTGTCTAGTACTGTCCTAGATTGGATTCCTTACAGGGCGGAACTTTGTCCTTCCATTGTGTAGAACCAGGACCTAGCCCAATACCTGACAAAGAATGGGAAACAAGCAAGGTGACTGAGTGAATGTTCATGAACATGACTCAAGTCAGCCTGTCAGGGCTAAACAGCAAATAACAACTTTATTTTAGATAAAAACAGATTCTTTCTGAGCTTCCCTCTAAAATGATGCTCCATATTCACGATCAATGTGGAGAATGACCCGGTTGTCTAACTGGCCAAACCTGGACTCAACTCTGGGAGTTTTGAAAAAGAACCTTTTCTGGACTTTCACTCCAGGGCATTCACCCCAGGGATATGTGATGAAACATCGATGTCTTTAAAAATAAACATTCGTTGCCTCAAAATAGAAAAAAAGAAAGAAGGATTACACTCTGTTGACAGGCTTAAAAGTTATTCACTATGCAAACATCTAATCTTCTTACATATGTGGACGTATGTGCATTTATACACACATTATATATGCGCAAGTGTGTACACATACATACACATGCGGGTCTATATAAATAGTTATTACTGAAGTCTAGCTTCGCAGGAAAACAAGAGAAGACAAACAACGGCTCAGAGATTTGTCTATGTTTTTACTGCGGAAGACAGTCATTTGGTAGTTCTAAATTGACCTGCTTAAGGACATATATGCCAGTGTATTCATTTAACAAACATTACTATTTACCATATTCACTGAATATCTATGTCCTAGGCGCTATTGTTGGCACTTGAGAAATATTACTAAGAAAGAGAGAGAGGAAGGGAGGGGGAGAGAGAGGGAAAGAGGAAGAGAGGGAGAGGGAAGAGAGAGTAACTTCTGCCCATGTGGAAACACATTAAACATAATAAAATTACATAGTATGTTAGATGGTGATAAGTGCTATGGAAAAAAATTGAGCAATATAAAATGATTCAGGAGTGCCAGTGGAGGGGGTGGAGGTGGTGGCAGGAGCGTGGGAAGGTGGAAGCTTGCAAAATTAAATGGGATGACCAGAGTAAACCCCATTAATGAGATGAGATTTGAACAAAACTTGGAGAGGGAATTAGTAAAGTGGATATCTTTGAAATTAACATATCAAATACTGTCGATAGGTCTTGCCATAAAATACAGATATTTTAATGAAACTAAGAGTTTCAATGGTTATAATTCAAATGAAATCTGAATTAAGACAGATATAATTCATTTTAAAAATCAAAGTAAAACAGAATTATAATTAAGGAAATTTACTCGTCATTCTTTTCTGTTTCTCAAAAGAAGCCTATGTTTACCTAAAGGTTGTACAAGGTAAGAATAACTAAGAGAGCTAGAGAAGGAGGGAAAAGTCAACAGAACAAATATTAACACTGCCAGGATGCCAAAGAAACATAGCTATATCATCTAGTAGCTTGAGTATCAAGGTTTCCTGTTATACAGTGAAGACAGAGATAGTTCAAAGAACTACAATAATCATAATAAGGTCAGGATATGATCTCAGATTGTTTGATGTCACAATCCACCATCTCACTCTTGATGGTGGCCTCCACTACATTTTACTATTACATTTGTGTCTGTCATGGGAGGTAAAATGTAAGTGAATTAAATCTTCACAAGAACAGAAGAGAAATGCAAACAGGATTTGACGATCACGTTGCACTGTTACCTGGTCCCAGAACTTAAGAAATGGTGACTTAAGGACATTATGGTCATAACCACGTTCAAATACTGTGACACTATTGCCTTTGGAAACCAAGGCTATAGAAATGCATCTTAAGTGAGAAGATACCAACAACCACTTTCCAGGATTTGGGATTATTCTCACACCTGTTGAGGATCTGAGATAATCCCATGATGCCCCATTCCATACTTTAGCAGGCCATATTATTTTGAGGCTCCATTGTAGAAAGCCAGAAAGCCAAAAAGCCGAAAAGAAAATGCCAAACAGGCAACTGGTCTATTTCTGAGCTACAGAAGTAATTTCAACTCAAGAGACAGTGTTGTGTAAGCCAAAGTGAACCAAATGCTGAGGATGGCATGATAGGATAATGGAAAGATTACTGGACTGAAGACAGGAGATCTGAGTTCTCGTCCTGCCTCTACCATTAACTCATGTGACCTTGGGCAAGTCACTTCGCCTCTATGAGCCTTGGTTTCCTCATGCATATGAGGCCCCATGCTGTGAAGATGAAAGAATGCCAATGGGTATATTTCCTTTAGGAGCTAATGATAGGTTGTCACAAATAATTTCTTTGTATATCTGCCTTTGGAACCAGAAAGTTTGATTCAGAAAGCTGAGAATGGGAAACTCCAATGCTGGAGAGGTAATGAATACTGAGAGGTAAGCTATCATAAATTTAGTAAGGATTGGCTAACAGGAACTCCACGGACCCCGAAGAGTCTTCTTTAGAACCAGAGATAAGGGAATAATTTGGTTCTCCCAGCCTCCCTCTGTGTTCTACACCCTGTGCCGCACCACAGTGCAGAGGAAGAGGAGCAGAGGCCATAGTGCTAAGGGACCAATTCCTGAAGCGGGGAGGAGAGAGTAGAAGGGCAAAGATATTATTAGCTCTTCAATCTATACAGTAAGCACAACATTCAGGAGAGGTTAGCCCCTGTCTAAGAGAGAGAGACTCAGAATCCCATTCAAAGCTCTGGTAATTCCTCAGCATAGCTTGGAGGTGAGAGAATACTGACTGTTTCTGGAGTAGCATGGGCTTCGAGAGTTCCTAGTCTTTGTTTAAGCAGGAGGGACCCCGGGAATAAGCATTACAGAAGGAGAGCAATGACAGCGACCAGTGTCCATTTAGTGCCTGGTGTTTGAGCTTTGGCTGACTCACCGCTCTAGCCATGTCAGGTAGCCTGCTGTCCCCTGCTTCCCTGCTAGCCTTACTGTAGAAGGGCCAGCCCTTCCTCCCATCCCATTTGCCTGAACTCGGAGTAGGTTTCAGTTTCTTTTAATCAAAAGCAGCTTGACCAGAGAGAATACCCCCACGTGCCTTGCCTGCTGGCTCATAAAATAGACCCGGAATAAGAAGAGTGCTTCTTCCCGATCTCCCTCCATCTGCATTCCTGGTGCTGTGCCAAGTCCGTAGCAGCTGCCAGGGTGAAAAGGCACCAGACACTTCTCCTGGATTTTTGGACGTTGGCTTCACAAACCAAGAAACATCTCTTCACTTTTGGTGAAATAGCCCCGGTGCTGTAGCACTCACTAGGGCAACCGCCGCCCCCACCTTGAAGCAGGTGGGTTTAGAGAGTCAGCGGCAGGTCTAAGAAAAAAGTTACCAGGGCTTCCGGGAGCAGGCAGCAACAGCAAGGAGAGGAGATCCCACTTGTGTGAGTAAAGCCCGGTGGTAGCTCCCAGTGAATTGACGATCTGGAATTGGCTAAGAACATCCCATAGAGAGATGGTCAGGGCATTCTAGACACCAACTGATGGTTTCTTTCTTAGAGTTTCTTCAGATCCAAGTGGCTGTCCCTATTCTCCGCATTCCTTCTTCCCAAAGTATGTCCTTGGGAAGGATTTGCTGGAAAGGCATGGTCTGAGCCAGAGCTGCCCACACTCAAGTATTTTGCCTTATCTTCTCAAAAGAAAACCGAGATTGGAGGGGTTAAAATATCCTGTTTCTATAGCTTCTGGAGCAGGGTCAAGCCCAGGAGGAAGCAGGGCCTTAGGAATGTCAAGACATCCCTGTTAGGACAGCTTACGGACACAGCTCAGAGGAAAGCCAGGCCAGGCCAGTAATGCCAAGGTAGAAGGAAAGAGCCAAGTAGGGAATAGGGATATCACATGGTGGCCAGAGGCCAGAGGGAAGGTAAACCAAGGTGCTGATGCTAGAGATGGAGCTTAAATACATGGGAGGTAGGAAGGACCAAATGGATATTGAGCAGGGAGGGGATAAGACTGGGGAGTGGAACAGAATTTATTAAGATGAAACTGGCAAACTGCCACAGCCCTTCAGTGCTCATTTAGTACACTCCCTTAATATCCTGAAGCAAGGCCTTGAGCTGTCAGCTTCTCACTGGACTCGTAGCACACAGGCCAGGGTGTGCTGGGAACAGAGAAGAAACTCTGAGCCAAAGCGAGAGAGACTTGCCAGAGTCAAGGGCAAAGCTAGGGTAGAGGTGGCTTCCCAGAAGAGAGGATTAGGCAATAAGGGACCAAGATCAAGCAAAGGTATAGGAAATACTGGCCCATTTCATGAATGTCAAGGTCAAAGGGATAACTAACACAGGGGAATGGCTAAATGGAATGGACTCAGTGACCTCTGGCAGAGACAAGGAATGGGGTGGGATGGAAGATTGTTGCAATGTAGGATTGTGAAATATAAAGCTAAATCTTTCAAGGAAATCTATCCAACAGGAGGTAGGGAAGAGCAAGAGATAGCTCAGCCCCAGGAAATGGAGCAAGCAAAGTGATGCAGGGAAAGCAGGTCCCAGCTTGATTGTGGGGTACAAGGTGGGACTCCCCTGAGTGAACTCAAATGCCCAAAAAGGGGAGCCTGGGTGGCTCAGTTGGTTAATCATCTGCCTTGGGCTCAGGTCATGATCCCAGAGTCCTGGGATCACGCTCCAAGTCAGGCTCCCTGCTCAGCAGGGAGTCTGTTTTCTCCCTCTCCTTCTGCCTCTCCCCCAGCTTGTATGAGCTCTCTCTCTTTTTCTCTCAAATAAATAATAAAATCTTAAAAAAAGAAAAAGCGCAAGAGAAGCAAGTGGAAGAGAGCTATAGAGAGGCACCCAGGGGCATCCGGGAGAATCATTGCCCAAAGATATCGAAGCACCTAGGTCCTATTTCAGCCTGAGAACCAAAGACCATTTCCAGACTTGCACTGACTAGTAGGGCAAGCACTATTGATGTTCTTGCTAACCAAAGCCTTCCCAGTCTTGGGATGGAAGAGGCAGGCTTTGAACATCTGGGTGCTAATTATGAACAGTAGAGATGAGATGAGGACCAGTATGGAACCTAACAAAGAAGGACTCAGGGAGGAGCCAGCAAGAACTCCAAGGCTCAATGGGACTTATGCTACCTCATGGGGGCAAGAAACCAAAAGCTGCTGAGATGCCATTCTGATATGCCACTGCCAAGACTGTGAAGAGGTATATTCTTTCCAGGGACCAGTTTGGCCGTATGTCAAAAGATCCATAAAAATATGCCCAGCCTTTGACCAAAACTTCCACTTCTAGGGATCTAATCTAAGAAAATAAGGATTGATACAAACTCAGCTCTATGTACAAGGAAGCTCACCATCTTGTTATTCATACCTAAAGAAAACTAGAAGCAATACAAACATTCAGTGGTAGGTTAATGTAAGGGACTTTGGAAAATGAACTATTATGTGACCACACTAAATCACACCTTTAAAGAATCCTAAATGGCATGGGGAAATGCTTATGTTGTAAAATGTTAAGTGGTAAAGCAAAAGCAAAGCAAAACAAAACAAATAAGTCAAAGTAGAAAGTGGTGTATATTGGAAAATTTCAATGTTGTGAAAAAATTTAAATATATCTACAAATGCACAAAGACTAAAATGAGGAATACTAAGGCATTAGTAATCATTATTTTGGGTAGGGATATTATAGATTGTGTTAAAACTCTCACCAACTTTCTAAAATGAACCTGTGTTATTATAAACAGAAAACAGAACATACCATGTAATACCTAAGGGGAATTAGGGCATGGAGTGAAATTCATTATGTTAAGGAGTTCTGCCTCCTTGGGGTTTTTTTGGTTTTTTTTTTTTAAGATTTTATTTATTTAGGGGTGCCTGGGTGTCTCAGTCATCGAGCATCTGCCTTCGGCTCAGGGCATGATCCCAGGGTCCTGGGATCGAGCCCTGTATCAGGCTCCCACTCCACTGGGAGCCTGCTTCTTCCTCTCCCACTCCCCATGCTTGTGTTCCCTCTCTCAACTGGCTGTCTCTCTCTGTGTCAAATAAATAAATAAAATCTTTTTTAAAAAACCCAGATTTTATTTATTTATTTGAGAGAGTGAGAAAGAGAGAGAGTACATGAGCAGGGGAATAGGGAGAGTAAGAGAGAAGCAGACTCCCCACTGAGCAGGGAGCCCAATGCAGGACTCAAACCCAGGACCCCGGGATCATGACCTGAGCCGAAGGCAGACGCTTAACCGACTGAGTCACCCAGGCGCCCCTCTGCCTCCTTGTTCGACACTTCATAATCATACCTCAAAATCACGCACAAGCACATGGTCTGCAAGACTTCAAACGTTTTTAGAGCACTACTGTTTCTGATTGTAGTTAAGCTGGACACACAAGACCCCGAATATTTTACTTCTAAATTACTGAAATCTTTAATTCTGTTGAGATGTACCTACACTTGACCCATTTGTATAACACAGTAAAGACAAGTGAGACCCAACCTTGTTGAAACAAATGCAAATGTTTATTACTTCATTGCTGAATGGAACCAGTATTTTAACCCATGTGTCTTGATTTATAAGGCATGTCAGAACTTCTACAGCAAGTGAATTGGGAAAGGGAAAACAGCAGAATTGGGGTAAGAAGGACTAGCCAAGCTATGGTAATGAGCAGGCCAAGGATCAGTGTCCAGCGGGGGACTGGATACTCAGGATCACTGTGAGGGAATCCAAGAATTCTAATCTGATGGAACTGGGCAGTGGCACATGGTAGTTTCAGAGCCTGGTTTTTTAATGCTTCAAGAATAGAAATGTATTTACCTTAGTTAATGGCAGGAGTCGGAGGGATAAGATGATGTTATAGGGATGAAAGGTGTAAGGAAGTCAGGAGCCCTCTTAATGGCTGTACAGCTATGCCTCACAGAGTCCAGAACAGCATTTAAAAACTAGAAGCTGCTTTAGAATACAATGCAACTTGGGTTGTCCGATGAGACCATAGGCATCCATCCACCTGACTGTAATGCTCTGTCCTTTTTACACTTAGCCTGTGTTTTCACTGTTCCTGCCTTTTACTGCCAACTTCATGTGTTCTTCTTTTTGTTTCATGGCTTCTGCTCACTAATGGCATCTGTCACCTTCATGGTTTCTACTCTCTATGTTTTATCTGTGTCTTCCCAACTTCTGTCCCTGCTACCAACAGCACGAGATCTCCAGACACTTAAACTCTTCAACATAGAGGGTCTTCTTTGTGCTGTTGCTTACCTTTTCCTTATTGGGTAGAGCTCTCCTGCCCGATTACTTCAATTTTGACATGAGTTCAGATCCTGATTTTGCCACCTACTAGCTGGATGACCTTGTTCACACTAGTCTTTTAAGTCTCAGTTTACTCATTAGGACAATGGATATGGTAATATCTTCCCTGTAGAACTATTGTGAAGAGTAAATGAGATCATCTGTGAAATGCATTTAGTACATGAGAAGTGCTAGCTATAATTATTACTAAAGACTACAACAACTGGTCCAAGTTGCTCATATCAGGCCTTTTAGCTCATGAAGCCCACACTGATTCCTACTGGAACTTCCTAGAGCAAGAAAGCCCTCCCATGTAGGAAGCACCCAAAGACCTTTTCTCATCAGCCACATGGGAGACACATTCTCCAAAGGGCAAACCAAAGAGCACTCTCATATCATTCAGACGTTTTACCTGAGAAGTTACAAACTGGCAGATCCCATGCCAGATTCTGCCCATCATGAGTTTTCCTTAACTTTGAAAATATTTTTAAAAGTTTGGAATTTGTTGCCCACTTTAAAAATCCAAAGATGTTCTTTAAAAGCCCAAATTTCTGAGTTGAAAAATCAGAAGACCAGGCAATATTACGCCTAAATTTTCCTATGACTTGAGTGTCCTTATACCACATTTTACAAACTGGAGCACTTTTGAGAGTGAGAGGTGGTTATGTTAATAATTATGCCTGAACAACAGTCATTAAGTGAAACTGCTTGAGGCAAATAGGGATATGTGTTTGGTCACCCTACCCATTACCCCAGTGTTCTGGAGCTAAGTAAGAATGAATGCCTGTTTTCTGGCTCTCTCAGTTAGCCCCTACCTCTAGGGTTTTGAATTTTCAACCTCTATTTTAATACCTTTGTATATCATGCCTAGTAATTGGCCCTTTGTCACCACAAACATCTCTGACTGGGCTTCTATCATCTTCCTTCCAAAGAAGGAAAGAGAATGGGGGTGAATCATCAATCAGTGCATATGCTGGACTTCATTCATGAGATATTAGGGATTCTTACAGAATTTCCAACAGCATAGTAACAGCTATGTAATGTCATTAATACTTTGTCATCACCCAGTGTCTTATTAATAGTCCTTCTCTGTGTCTATAGGGCATATATCATTGGGTTATGGCTTATATGTCACAATAATCTATAGACATTGTAAGATTCTTGAAGCATGAAAGGATTGGTTTAAGAGGAACATAAATTAATTCTTTGAAAATTCTGAACTTTAAAGGAGTCCCCATCCAATGAATGGATTATGTTCCAAAAGTTGCTTGTAAGTTTAGCATAAAGAATCAAGAGACATATTCCTATAAAACAATGCTGTCGCGTCTCCACCCCATATACATGTACACCCCAAATAAAATGAATTATATATATTATAAAATAAATATACCATAGTATATCTAAAGATTAGTACTGGGTACTAATCTATCCCTGGGTATTAGTAGTTTGAATTTTGTATGTGAGAGGAAGTATCTTCTAAGTATTCTTCTTTTTTTGGGGGGGAGGGGTAAGTACTCACTCTAGAAATTCTGAACCAAGGCCAATGGTGGGAGATGTAATTTACTGAGGTGGTTTCTCTTCTTGTGCTCATTCGTATATACAAAATGTTTATTCATGTAGTATTTGTAAAATAAGCACAATACATATAATAAATGTCAAAGTTATCTATTACCTAGAATATTTGATATACAGAAATATACATAATACAGAAATATAGAGAAAATGTCATTCCTTGATCAAAGCAGATTATTTGAAACTTACGGTGTGGGATAGGACTTTAGAGCTGGTGGGTGAGTTGGAAAGAGTCCTGCTTGAGGAGACAGACAGGTGACCTTGCTTTGAGTTCAATCTCTGCTATTAACTGATTGTGCAACTTTGGGTAAAATAGCTTACCCTCATTGAGATACAGCTTTCTTATCAGAAATCTGATTAAGAGTGATAACAATAATTCATATTTCACAGACTTGTTTTGAAGATAAATTGAGATAACATATGTGATAGAGCTTCATACACTGTGAAATGCTGTGAAAGAATAATAGAAAAGTAAATGAACACTTATTAAGCTCTTATTATGAACCAAGAACTGGGATGGAATTGCTACTGTTAACTAACTACCAATACTAATTGCAGTGGCAGCAGTGGTATCGTTACAATTTCCACTCTACATCTTCCTCTGTTAGAAACAAATGAAAAGACCAGAGCATCCCTTCCAGTCTGAGCAGAAACCAATCAGTCTCCTCCTACTGAAAATACTCACAGAACAGCAGGCTTGTAAACATCCTGCCTTCTGATTTTAATGACAATATTACAATGGAGATGATGCCACATCCTGGCCTACACCCCAGAGTAGGAGTGATATTGACTCATTGTGACTTGTGAATATTATGAAGCAGAAATACCTTCTTAAAGAGTTAGATAATGGCAACATTCAGCCAGATTTGGACTTCAATTTCTATGGAGCAGAAGGAAATGGTCTTGGGTCGAACTAGAACCCATGAATGGTATTATTATTTGATTCCTAGAACTTCAATGGTGTTATCTTGTGTGTTGGTTTGCTACAGATGCCATAGCAAAGTGCCACAGACTGGGTGACTTAACAGAAGTTTATTTTTTCACAATTCTGGAAGCTAAAATTCCAAGATCNGATCCAAAGTCCAGGGATGCAAGAGAAGTTTCCCTGAGGCTTCTTTTTTTTTTTTTTTTTTTTAAAGATTTTATTTATTTATTTGACAGAGAGAGAGAGATACAGCCAGCGAGAGAGGGAACACAAGCAGGAGGAGTGGGAGAGGAAGAGACAGTCTCCCAGCAGAGCAGGGAGCCTGATGTGGGCCTCGGGCCCAGAACCCTGGGATCACGCCCCGAGCCAAAGGGAGATGCTTAATGACTGAGCAACCCAGGCACCCCTCTTCTGAGGCTTCTTTCAGCTTATAGATAGCGGTCTTCTCACTGTGTCTTCACGTGGTCTTCCTGGTGTCTTTACATGGTCTGTGTTTTTCTATGTCCTAATCTTCTTTCTTTCTTTCTTTCTTTTTTTTTAAGACTTATTTATTTGAGAGAGAGAGAGAGGGAGTGAGCATGTGAGCGTGGGGTGAGGGGCAAAGTGAGAGGGAGAGAGAGAATCCTGAGGCAAACTCCTCTCTGAGTGTGGAGCCTGATGCAGGGCTTGATCCCAGGACCTTGAGATCATGACCTGAGCCAAAATCAAGAGTCAGCCACTTAACCAACTGAGCCACCTGGGCACCCTCTAATCTTCTCTTCTTATAGGAACATCAGTCATATTGTATTAGGGCCTACACTAATGGCCTCATTTTAACTTAGTACCTTTTTAAAGACCCTATCTCCAAATACAGTCACATTCTGGGGTATGAGGGGTTAGAACTTCAACATATGAATTTCAAGGGAACACAATTCAGCCCATAACACCTTGTAAGATAAATCGGTGATCTACTTTGTTCTCAAGAAATTTTCCCTGTGCGATGTCCTTGATCTTTTCCTTCTCCCCACAGTCTTGTCCCACCCTCCACTACCACAACCACCTAGCCCCTTCAGTTTCATAGCACTTCAACACTAATTCATGAATATAACATTGCTATTGACATTGGCAGCTCCATTTCACTGACCTGGTGTTCAAGAAAAGCTTGTGTAGATTAAAATACCAGTTCTCCATGAAACATCTTTGAAGAGTCCTTCTAGAAGCCACTGTTCCTAGACCCACATTCTATGCTTCTACTTATTTTAGTATCTAGTAACTCCAAGGTCTATATCAAGACCTCTTGTCTACCAGTCTACTCATTTCCTTAGATTCTGGTTTCTTGGTAAGCTTGTTTTATCTTTTAGTCATTTTTTCCAGAATGGAACTCTTCCCCCCTCCCCACCCCCACCCCCGCTCCCCTTGATTCTTAGTCATTACCCAGAAGGAAGTCATTAGAAGTTGGCCTGATCTTGGTCATTCCAACGAAGCGTGTTTGTCCTCATCTATTCACACAAGAGATGCATGTTTTACCTTGCAGCACGATTCAGGCTCACTCCTAAGCAAGGCAACTTACAGTCTTGATGCCTTGTTTGCCACTCCATTTGTTCTCCACCCTGAATATACTAAGCTGATGGTTTCAGTGATGTTACATAACAAGGATTTCGTCAGCTTTCTGGCTAGTAACATAGATGGTTATGTGTGTGACCTCATAGGTGTGACCTATGTGACCTAGGACTGTGTAGCTCCCAGACAAAATGTAATCACATTTTGATAAATAATCACATTGAGGAGCATCCTAAACTGAATATGTCATCAAACATAATAACAATGTCAAATCTATCATCGGCAAAGGAAATCAGTCCATCAGTAATAATCAATTAATATTTTCCAAGGTCTTTGAAGCAGAAGCATTTATAGACATTTCCAGACACCAATAAGAGTTAATAGGATTATTAATTCATAGCACTAGTTTTTTCCCTATATTTTCTTCCTTTGAATTTAAGCTATTGCGATAGTTTCAGAATAAAATAGTTTTTTAATTTTTTAAGGAGATTTTATTTATTTATTTGTCAGAGAGAGAGAGAGCACAAGCAAGGGGAGTGGCAGGCAGAGGGAGAAGCAGGTTCCCCGCTGAGCAAGGAGACCAAGGCAGGACTCAATCCCAGGACCCCTGGATCATGACCTGAGCCAAAGGCAGACACTTAGCTGACCAAGCCACCCAGGCATCCCAGAATAAAATAGTTTAAATCCAGGTACCTAAATGACGGGATAATAACAGTTCTTCTGATGCTGCAGAACGCAACCTCCTCTTGAATAAACTTAAAAGAAGACTTTGCTGAAACAGGTTTCTAAAACTAAATATTTTTCAACTTTTACAAGCAGCCACTTCCCAATCCTCTGGCAAGCGTGCCACAGGCAGCCACCCCTATATAAATATGCAGTTAGAAAGATAAACACTCATTAAAGTCCCTAGTGGTAGCATTGTTTCTCAGGGTTCAGCAATATTTGTTCAGTAAGTAGATAAAGAAAGAGATTAGCAATGTTTCCATTGCGTTTTAATCCTTCCTAAAGCCAGCCAGCCTTCTCCCTAGGAGAAAGGCAGTAATCTGTGAGTGTATATTCCAGAATGTCTCAAGACAACTTTCTACTTCAAGAGCAAACCAAACTCCTCATTGGGTACATGCTAAGCCATTCTTTTTTTTTTTTTTTTTAGGGCCATTAATTTTAGTAACTTAATAGGTCAGACCTCCAAAATAATAGGAGTAAATCTATAGAACAAAGTTCCTATTTAAACATGCTCATATAGCTTAAATATTTACACATGAAACTAAAAATTATTTGGGTAGATGCTCTAATCTCATTTCATGGACTTACAGACTGTCTAAGAGCTTTATCTATCAGTTAGCATAGAAAGAGCTTTGGTCTTGGTTCCAGCCGAATTAGGCCAACTAACCGTATGATCTTTGGGAAAGCTAGGCTGGGCTCTCCTTATAAAATAAAGGAGAATGGAGTAGATGTGCTCTAATATCCCTCTGACTCTGAAAATTTATGATATGCTCTTGGGAAAAACAGAATCCATCTTCCTATCTCATAATGTTTTGGTGAGATCAAATGACAGGATGTACTCCCAAGCATCATGTTGACCATGGAATAGAATTCACAGGTGAGGGGTAGCTGTATTTGCTTTCTTAAGTCAGCATTTGGCAGAATAAATGAAAGAAAAACAATAGCAGAAAATGTTTGCCCCTCCACTTTAAAGAAGGAAGGAAATAATTTTAGATTCCAGAGTTATTTATGGCTCTTTCAGATAGAGATTGGGTAAAGTAATTAAATTTGTCATGTGTTAATATGTTGGTTCTAAGCAGCTAATATAAAATCTTTGTCAAAGCGATATGGTTCTCTTATCTGATTAAAATTTTAAAAATGTTAAACTAATCTTTTCAAAAGAGAAATCTCGTATCTAGGCATATGTTATTTTCTTTAAACTTTTTCATTTGTTGATGAATTTCAAGTACTTTTCCAGGGTCTGGGTATACAATGGTGGACAAAACAGGCAGAGTCCTTTCCAGCAAGGAGCTTAACTTCCGACACTAGTGAAAATAAAAATACATACAAATAAGCTAATAACTATACCAAATCAGTAGAGGGATAAGTGCCATGGTAACATTTAAAACAGAGTAAGAAAGATGGGGGAGTATCAAAGGGGAAATGCTGTTTTCTGTCGACTGGCCAGGGAATACGTCAATGATACGGAACAACAGGAGACTGGGAGGGAACAAAGAGGAAGTCATGTAGATACAGTCCAGGTAGAGGGAACAGCAAAAGCAGAAGCTCTATGCAAGAGGGACTTTGGGGTCTCTGGGAAACAGCAAGAAGGCCAGAGTGGTAGAGTAAGAATGAGAGGAACGATTCCCCATTATTTTTCCCAAGGAAAGAGCGATCAAACTTACCTTCATCTTAACATCAAGTTTAGGTCCAACAGAAACTTTTTTTTTTAAAGACTTTATTTATTTATTTATTTATTTATTTATTTGAGAAAAAGAGAGAGTGCACACACAAGCAGGAGGCATGCAGAGGGAGAGAATCTCAAGCAGACTTTCTGCTGAGCACATAGCCTAACACGGGGCTTGAGGCGGGGCTCGATCCCAGGACCCCAAGATCATGACCTGTGCTGAAATCAAGAGTCAGACACTTAACCGACTGAGCCACCCAGGCGTCCCATTCTAGCAGAAACTCTTTATTGCACTTCTTTTGTTTTGTGCCTGTTTTTCATTTGTAAACTGGGGATGATAATAGTACCTCATAGGCTTGTGAGAACTAAATGACTTACTAAATAAAAGGAAAATTAAGATAGTATCTACCACAGAGTAGACCATGGGGAGTTAATTTTTATGACTATTATCATCATCTCTTTATTCACATCAGCACAAATTTTTAAGCCAATAGTTTTATTTTGTGTCAATCATTAATTATTGGGCGAGTTTCCTTACACATGTTCTTAGTACATTAGGTAAGGTCATGGTATGTGATGACTCAAGCACAGAGGTTCATGTCATCAAATGTCTTACAGAGAGCTTAAAATACCATGGAAAAGAACTGAGGTTTGAAGCTTAATATGTTAATTTAGACATAACATGAATATGATATATGCATATACTCACTTGAGTTTTTCTTTATTTTTTTCAGTCAATCTTAGTTTCCTCTCCTGATGGCAACACAGAATTCTTGGATGTTTGCAATCTCTTTCACATTCATTTCCAGCATGTGGTCTGAATTGATTCCTTGTTTCTCAATTACAACCATCATGGAATCAAGATTAATAACCTGCTTGGTGAGTTTTGTACACTTTGGAATCTGGAGCCTTTGTACTCCTTGTGGGCTGTCGGGCTCTCTGTGGTTCTTTCTAAATGCTCCTGAAGTGAAGGTCAAGGACAACAGCAAAGACAGGGAACCTGCCTGCCTTTGGGCCATCCCTACCTGTTTCCATTATTTCTTCTCTTCTCCCAGGATTTAATCATATTTAAGGAGGGTCTGGAAGTGGATTTAAAGTTCACTAT
Organism: Ailuropoda melanoleuca; assembly: GCF_002007445.2. Lineage (NCBI taxonomy): Eukaryota > Metazoa > Chordata > Mammalia > Carnivora > Ursidae > Ailuropoda > Ailuropoda melanoleuca. The sequence goes on along the minus strand of NC_048219.1, from coordinate 64,006,532 downwards.
GCTTAGAACAATGCCTGGCTTATTAAGGGTACTCAATAAGTATTTGTGGAATAATTAAACATATGGTAGGTCTGGTGGACCATGTTGCACTCTCCTAAACAGACTGTCACTGAAGCATGACTGAGAGGTAGAGCACCCGTCTACTGTACCATCCTGTGGGGCTGGACTCCCATCTCCACCTGCTACATGGACCATCTGCCTACATTATCAGGCCATTCAACTCAAGGCACAGGGTACCCGGGGCAGGCTTTACTTTTAGTGGCCATTGTACTTGGTTTCACTAGTTTCAGGAGGTTGAGCAGAACTTATGGGAAAGAAAAGAGAAGAAAGAGAGAAAGAGAGAAAGAAAGAAAGAAAGAAAGAAAGAAAGAAAGAAAGAAAGAAAGAAAGGAAAGGAAAGGAAAGGAAAGGAAAGGAAAGGAAAGGAAAAGAAAAGANGGAAAGGAAAGGAAAGGAAAAGAAAAGAAAAGAAAAGAAAAGAAAAGAAAAGAAAAGAAAAGAAAAGAAAAGAGAGAGAAAGGCATCCTGGAAAGATTTTTATTCCTGGGCTCACTTGTCATTCCCTCAGCATTCCCCCAGAAAATACTTAGTAGGGACCCCTTCTGTATTGAACACAGGCCAAAGTAACACAATACTGTAGACCTGTTATACTCTAATTAGTATAAATAAATACAACCAAATGAAATACTCCGTAAGAATCACAAGTGGTTAAAAAATAGGATTCTATATACCATATAATGTCAAATGGGATGATTGATTTTCATTGAGGAGAACAGGAAAGCTTCAGAGAAGAGGTGGTGGTATTCTCTTTATCATGGAAAGAATGAAGAACATTTCAATAGGCAGAGTGGTTGTGTGTTATTAATAAATTAATAAAAACTATAATTATAAAATAGCAATATTACACCATCTGTCAGAATGTTTCATTATTAATCTAGCATCCAAATATGTCTCTGAATTTTTATTTGTCTGTGATTCCTTGAGCTCCAAAACTGTGATTCTGAGCCACTTTAACCAAGAAACACATATAGGTAAGAGCAAGTCAGTTTATAAGGCCAGGTGCTGGGACACTATTACAGGATTTGGTGGAGGTATTGCCCTTTCTTCCTTCTTTTCTTTACTACACGCATGAGAGATCTGTCCCAGATGACAGATGTTTGATGTTCATTCTTTCTCAGTTAATAATTGCATTTATTTTATTGCAAAAATGAATTACCATCTTTCTCTCAGAATGCTTCCAAGTATCATATTTCTCCTGACTAATGATGAGAAGTGGAGACTGTGACAGGTGTTTAATATATTTGAGAAAGATTTAAGGGGAGGATGAGATCGAAGGATTTTTTTTCAAATTCCCTTCCTATAATTTTGCCCATTTATTCAGCAAGTATTCATGAAGTGCCTGGTTTGTCTCAGACTAGACGACAGAAAGAGTATTCCAGGTAGAGTTGTTAAGAGTTACTAATTTATAGACTCTTCCATAGAAACGCCCTATTTTTTTTTTCCATATATGATGTGTGATCCAACATCTAGATAAAGGCTTTAATTTTTGTTGTTCGTTTCCCCAACAGCGTTGATGAGTCCCATTACTCAAGGAGCATTTAACGGTAAGAAGCAAGAAACGTAGTCAGGAGGACATGCATTCAAGTAGAATTTACTGAGCCAGGTACTATATATAAAATTTAATGTTAGGAGTAGTTTAGTTTTCTGAAAATGACAATCAGTCGAAGATAGAAGAAAGTGGGTCAGTTTTAAAGTTGAGCACAACACGTATTTTTGTTCTGAAAGGGAGAAGGAACGTGTGGGAAAAAGGAAGACAAAGCAAGTTGAAGATCAGATTGCCCACTGGGAGAAATTCAGTGCCCACCAAAGAAATGTCCACTTAAACAAGGACTAAGGATCTTCTACCTGCTGGACGAAGAATAGGTGACTTGTGCCTAAGGTTCGCTCCGCCTGTTGTTCCGCAAGCTGCACAGGGTGGCTAACACGTCCTGTAATGTTGGGGACAGCCTGCCCGCTGGGGTGCCACTGACAATCCGTGCTCCGCGTGCTTGAGCCGGCGGCCGCCCCCACTTGCGGCTGGGCGCCGGAGCCCCGCCCCCCTCGGGCGCGCGGGCCAATGGGCTGGGCCCCAGGGGGCGGGCCGCGGCCGGGCGGGAGGCGCGAGGCCCGNGTTGGGGCGGCGGAGGCGGCGGCTTGGCCCGGCATCCCGCGGGCCGTGGGGGATGGGGGCGGCGAGCTCCAGCCCTCGGCTGAGGCGGCGGCGGCCGTGAGTGTTGGGCGGGCGTCCGCGTCCCGGACGCGGGATGGAGCGCCGCGGTGAGTGTGGGGCGGTGTTGCCCGCTCCGGCCGCGGCGGCTGGGGCTCGGGGCTGGGGTCGTCCGTGGTGCTGGGGGCCAGTTGCGATCCAGGGTGTGGGCGGCCTATGCGGTGGCCCCAAGCCGAGGCGGCTGCGGGTTGCGCGGGGGGTCGGGCTCGTGTCCTCTGTGCTCCTGGTCCTGCGGGAGGGGTTCGACGGGGCGAACGGCGCCCCGGGCCCGGCAGGAGCGGAGGAACCGGGAAGGGCGCAAGCAATCGCTGCGCGGACACTTCGGACCCCGGATGGGTGTCCTGTATTAGGCGACGCCGCGCGGCCGCGGGGGAGAGGCTCGTGGGGCCGACTTTCATCCCATTCCAGGTCCTACCCCCGAGCGTCCTGCAACCCCTCTCCCTTTTCTGGCCACACTCCCTCATCGCCTTCGTGCGCAATTCAGGGGTTCCTTTACCCCCTACCCTGTTGGTTTCCTTCACTGGGACTTCGCATTCGTCTTCCTCGCTTGGGATCTTTTTGAAAGTTTGGTGGCGTTTTCTGAAATTTCAGTCTGACAAATGGAAAGGATGAGATAAAATAACAGATATGTTCCATATCTACCTTTTCTTATCACACCTCACGTCACCTAGGCCCAGGCTGTTTATTATTTGGAGAAGTGGGGGAAGAACTGAAGGTAGAAAAACAGTCTCCCTTTCGATCTGAGTGTCCCCACTCGTGCGTCTCTGTCACTCTGTCCACGCCACTCCCCTCTCCCTACTCGTCTCCCCCCCACCGAACCGTCCCTTCACCACCACCCCCTCTGTCCACCTTTTCCAAAGCCTTGGCTCTAGGACAAGTCCTGTGGTTTGCAAAATGGAATTGACAGGCGGGGGTTTGCAGCTACTAGGAGAAGAACGTAGCCCTGTGAGTTTGTTTCCCTGGATGTCCCAGGACCTATGATGGAAACTTGGCGCTGGGGGCGGCCTCCCTTTGGCCAGGAGAGTAGCCAGGGGCTCTGCTTGTTTTTGAGCCCATCTGAAATGTCCAGGGTCTATCTCGCCTTTTCACCACCACCACTCTTTACAGACGAGGGTGAGGTGTTTTTTGTTTATTTGTTTTTGGTTTTGGTTTTACCACTAACCCTCTGTACATTGGGGTTTTTGGATTTTTTGATGTCCTCAGTCTTCTAATGTTGGATATTTGGGGAGTGTTAAGCGTTTGGTGAAAGTTCCAACACCATGATGGAGCCAAATTGCCAATGAGCTTTTTGTTCCTTATTTCTCCTTTCCTTTCCTCTTTTCTTGGGAATTAGCTTTGCATCTTCATTCCATTTGGGAAAGGGGTTTTCTCTTCAGGAAAAAGAATTCATGAGTAAAGAAGTCAGAACTAATTATGAGAATCTTGGAAATTTAGATTCCTTTCTTCAGAGATTTCTTTAGGCAGTTTGCCAGAAATGCATAATTAGAAATGCTTCCTGATTGAAGAAACAGTGCAAGTGAGAGCTCTGACGCTTAAAATTCATTAACTTTATGGTACAAATAGCTCTGGTCTCCTGATTCTGAGAAGAGTTTGAGAGTGAACCTGAAGGAAAGTAAGGTAGGCCTCGGTAGAAAATGTTTCAGTCCCCAAATTGGTAGGAAATAGAACTTCGGCTGAGATGAAGAAAGCACTGTTCAGCAAATCTGTGGTGGCTGGTCCTTTCCACTCTGGCCACCTGCCTAAAATAGAACATCCACCTAAATTATCGGTGCCTTCACCTCCCAGCTGTAGAAGCCCTTGACCTAGGAATGTGGGCTTCCACAACCACTGCTGTTGGTCCCAGGAGTCAGCACTATGTTGAACAAAGCTCACACCCAGAAGGCCCCCTGGAAGGATTTGCATTCCTGTGCCATTGGTGATTCATTCGGCAGTTACACAGATACTTTAGTTTCTTCCCACTGTATGTTAGACAGGATCCTGTGGAATCTTTCATAGGTAATTCCAAATTGATAGGGCCCAAGGCATAATATATTGGGTTACACAAGAAAGTATATTGAATGTCCTATAGGGAAGTAGAGGGGTGATTTATTTTCAGTGAAGGGAATGAAAAGGCTTCTTGGAAGAAATGATGCTTTGTATGAGATTGAAATTAAGAGAATAATTTCAGTAAGCACAGAAGGCAGAAAGGCCCTTCTGGACAGAATTGCTGGTTATCTGTAATACATACCAGGATGTTACTGATCAGCTTCCGTGATTCTGCTTTGAAGGCTGTTTTGTTTGTTTTTAGTTTCCTACCTCAGCTCCAGATGATGATGAGCCACAGTACGTAAGGACACGCTGATGTGTAAAGAAACAAGGGGTTCAAAAGGAAAGTCAGGAATATGTTTTGGTACATGGGGATTTTTGTGAAGTGTTTACCCTTCCTTCTTTATCTTTATTATTACTCTGATAAGCAAAAGAGCCATTTGCTTATACTGCCTCTTTAAGAATTTTTCTTTTTCTTAGAAAATGTTTCAATATTTGTCATTGAGATAGTTTTCAAATACCATAGTCTTCCTTTCCAAGGAAGAAAATGGAAAGTAGTTTGAAAAGTATTAAGGAAGGGAGTCAGTTGAGTTTGAAGGACTATTCAAATGTAACATTGTGTGATTTTATAATTTATTTATCTAATATTCTTTGAGCACTAGCATGCTATCAGATTTTTATTCAGTTTGAGTGAGTTTTGACAAACTTGTACACCCATGTAATCACCTCTGTAATCAAGATCTTAAGACATTGCCTTTACCCCAAAAAGTTCCCTCATGCTCATTTGGAACTCCCCCACCATCACACCACAAGCCCTGTCCCCAGGCAACCAGTCATGCTTTTTGTTACTAAAAATTAGGTTCGTCATCTTCTAGAATTCATGTAAATTGAATTATACAGTATATATTCTTTTGTGACTGGCTTCTTTCATTTAACATAATGCTTTTGAGATTCATCCATGGTTCTTGCTATATCACGGATACCTGTTGTTAAATAGTATTCCATTGTAAGGCTATATCGAAATTTGTTTATGCATTCATCTGTTGATGGACATTTGTTTTGTTTCCAGTTTTTGACTATCATGAAATAAGTTGCTGTGTACATTTATGTACAAGTTTTTGGATGAACGTATGCATTTCTGCTGGGTTATATAGTATATGTGTTTAATTGCATAAGAAACTGCTAGCCTGTTTTCCAAAGTGGTACCTCATGTAGCAGCAATGGCTGCTAGTTTTAGTTGCTCTACATCCTACCGAAAATACGGTATTTAAGTCTAGCTAAAATTAAGAATTCTAGTAGAGATTTAGTGGTATCTCATTGTGGTTTAAATTTGCATTTCTCTGAGACTAATGATGTTGAACACTATTTCATGGGCTTATTGACCATTTGTGTATCTTCTTTTGCAGAGTTTCTGTTCAAATATTTTACTCATTAATTCATTGGGTTGTTTGTTTCTTATTGAGTTGTAACTGTTCTTGATATAATTTGGATACAATTCCTTTGTCAGATATTTTCTCCCAATTTGTGTCTTATCTTTCACTTCTTAAGTTGTTTTTCAAAGAGCAGAAGTTCTAAATATTGATGATGTCCAGTTTCCAATGTTTTCTTTTGTGGTTCTTGCTTTTTGTGTCTGTTTGAGAAGCTGTTCCCTAGATTTTTCTCCCATGTTTTCTTTAAAAGAGGGATTCTTGAACGGTTTCTTGAAGGACTAGATTATAAATATTTTAGGCTTATAGACTATACACCTCAACTATTCAACTCTACTGTTGCAGCTAAAAGCAATTATTAACAATACATAAACAATCAGTAATGACTGTGTTCCCCCAAAACTTTTATTTATAAAAACAGGCAGCTGCCCCCTCTGAATCCTGGATTTAAAAAGCTAATAGAGGGGCGCCTGGGTGGCTCATTTGTTAAGCATCTGCCTTTGGCCCAGGGCCTGATCCCAGGGTCCTGGGATCGAGCCCCACATCAGGCTCCCTGCTCTGCTGGGAACCTGCTTCTTCCTCTCCCACTCCCCCTGCTTGTGTTCCCCCTCTCATTGGCTGTCTCTCTCTCTGTCAAATAAATAAATAAACTCTTTTAAAAAAAATAAAAAATAATAAAAGGCTGATAGATTTAGGTTATATGTTTAGGTCTATGATACATGTTGAGTTTAATTTAAGGCATGCTGTGAATTAAGGGTCCAGGATCATTTGTTTCTCATATGGATATCAAGTTATTTCAGCATCATTTATTGAAGACTATCTTTTCTCCCATTGAATTACTTTAACACCTCTTGAAAATCAATTGACTGTATATATGTGGTTCTGTTTCTGGACTCTATTTTATTATGTTGATGTGTGTCTCTGTATCAATGTCATGCTATTTTGACTACTGTAGCTCTGTAGTTAAGTCTTGAAATCAGGCAGTGTAAGTCCTCAAACTTTGTTCTTTTTCAGTATTGTTTTGGCTGTTCCAGTTCTTTTCCATAATCATGTACATTTTAGACCCAGCCTGTCAATTTCTACAAAAAAGCCAGAAGGAATATTGTTTAGGATTGCTTCAAATTATAGATCAATTTGAGAGAAATAGAAGTTTTAACAGTATTGGGTCTTCTAATCCATGAACATGGTATACTTGTTGATTTATTAACTTCTTTAATTTCTTGTATTAGTGTTTTGTAGTTTTAAATTTAGAATCTTGGGTGTGTTTTATTAAATTTATTCCAAAAAAATCTTGTTTTTTTTATACTGATGTAAATGGTATTAGTTTCTAATATTTTATTGTCCAATTGTTTGTTGTTAGTATATAGAAATAAAATTGAAGTATGTTGACTTTATATTCTGTGAACTTATAATTAAGTATATAATACTTAATAAATATTCATTTATTAGTTGTAGTAGCTTATTTATAGGTTCCTTAGGATTTTCTAGGTACACAAACATGTCAACTTGGAATAAAGTGTTTTACTTTTTCCTTTTCAATCTGAATGTGTTTTATTTCTTCGTCTTGTTCTATTGTACTGGCAGAGACCTTCAGTAGCAATATGAATCCTTATCTTAAGAGGAAAACGTGGTCCTTCATCATGATGTTAGCTGTAGATTTTTTGTAGATGTCTTTTGTTGGTTGAAATTATTTTCTGGGATGACTGCTTTAATCATGAATAGATGTGGAGTTTTGTCAGATGGTTTTTCTCTATTGAATATTAAAATAAGCTTGCCTTCCTGGGAGAAACCCTTCTTGGTCATAATGTATTATCCTTTTTTATATATTTGATTTGACTTACTAATACTGTGTTAAGAAATTTGGCCTGAAGTTTTCTTGTAATGTCTTTGTCTGATTTTGTTATCAGGGTATGTTGATCTCATAGAATGAGTTGGGAAGTGTTCCTGCCTCATCTATTTTCTGAGAGTTTTTGTAGGATTATTTTATCTGTTTTAATAGATTTCATCATTAAGTCCATCTGGGTCTGCAGTTTTCTTTGTAGACATTTTTTTTTTAAAGATTTTATCTATTTATTTGACAGAGACAGCCAGCGAGAGAGGGAACACAAGCAGGGGGAGTGGCAGAGGAAGAAGCAGGCTCCTAGCCTCCTAGCCTCCTAGCCTCCTAGCGGAGGAGCCTGATGTGGGGCTCCATCCCAGAATGCTGGGAGCTGAAGGCAGACGCTTAACGACTGCGCCACCCAGGAGCCCCATCTTTGTAGACATTTTAAATTACAAATTCAGTTTCTTTAATACATGTAAGGCTGTTCAGATCTTCTATTTCTTGTGTTAGGTTTGGTCATTTGTGTCTTTCTAGGAATTTTCCCATTTCATCTGAGTTGTTGAACTGGCAAAATTTTTGTAACATTCACATTACCCTTTTAATATCTGTAAGGTCTGTACTGATATTTCTTCTTTCATTCATGATTTTCATAATTTTCATTTTCTTCCTTTACTTTTTAATGAGTCTAGCTATATATTTATCTATTTACTTGCTCTTTTCAAAAAAACAGCTTTTAGTTACATTGATTTTTCTCTGTTGTCTGTTTTCTATATTGATATCTACTCTTACCATTATTTCCTTTCTCTTACTATGTGTTTAAAGTTGCTTTTCATTTTCTAGCTTCTTAAAGTGGAACCTTAGATCATTGATTTTAGAGCTTTATTTTTAAAAGCATCTAAAACTGCATATTTATCTAACCACTGCTTTTACTATGTAACTTACACAATTTGAAATGCTGTTTTCCTTTTCATTCAGTTCAAAATATTATTTAAAAGTATATTTTATAATTATTTGGGGATTTTCCAATTATTTTACTTTTATTAATCCAAATTTAATTTTGTTTGGGTCAGAGAACATACCCTGTATGATTTCAGTCCCCTTAAATTTATTGGAACTCCTTGTATGGTTCCCATATATGGTCTGACTTAGTGAATATTTTATGTGCATTTGAAAAGAATGTGTACCCTGCTGCTGTTGGGTGGACAGCATCAGGTCAAGTTGGTTGACGGTATTGTTCAACTTTTCAATATCCTTACAGATTTTCAATCAGTTAATGAAAGAGGATCGTTGAAATCTTAACTTTCATTGGGATTTGTCTATTTTCCCACCCATTTCTGTCAGTTTTTGCCACAAAAATTCTGGAGCTCTTTGTAGGTGCAAACATTTGTAGGATTGTGTCTTTATGACTAATTGATTCATTTATCATTATGTATCCCTGGTAAAACTCTTTGTTACTTCTGCTTTCTTTTGATTTGCATGAAGTATCTTTTTCTGTATGCTTTCCATCTATCTCTGTCTTAATATTTCAAGTCTATTTCTTATAGGCAGTATGTGGTTGAGTTTTATTTTTCTATTCAATTTGATAATTTCTGCCTTTTTATAGGGTTGTTTATTTATATTTAGTGTCATTATTGCTATGATTGGACTTAGGTCTTATCATCTTACTGTTTGTTTTTAATTTGTCTCATCTGTTTGGTTTTTTTTCTGTGTTTTTATTCTTGTCCTGCCTTCTTTTGGATTAATTCCTTAAAATTCCCTTTATGTTCGCTATTGACTGCGTAAATGTATCTATAAGGATTTTAATATACATTTTTAGCTTCCTCTTATCATTTTTCTTATTATTATTATATACTTTCAAATAATATTATGCTACTTTATGTATAATGTAAGAACCTTATTGTATAGTTTAATTTCTCTTACTTTATGCTGTTGTCATACATTTTACTTCTGTATATGTTGTAAATGTCATAACACATCATTATTACTTTTGTTTTAAATATGAATTTTTTTAATTTACAGAATTTAAAGCTTCTTTTAAAGCTTCTTTGGGGTGAATCTAGAATACCATATTTGTTAGGTCTGAGTTAGATATACTGTTAACACATGCCCTTTTGGGACCTTTTCTTCAGTGTTCATCAGGTCTCTCAACTCTGGCTGATGAAAACTCAGAGGTCTTCCAGCCCTGTGGGAGCCCTGGGAATTGTTCAGTTACAGGTCCCCAGAAATTCTTTGCCTATCCTTGATGGGGTTTCACCCACACATGTGTGGCTTTATATTCAGCAAGAGAATTAAGGAATTGCCTGTGCAAATTTCTGGAGCTCATCCTTTGCCTACCACCTTCATTTTGGTACTCTGTCCTACAGATTCCAGCTGCCCCAATCTGCTCTACTTGTCTTTCTACTTCTGTGCCATGGTCTAGAATGTGCCTCCAGGCCAAAAGTTGGGGCAGTCAAAGGCCTGTCTCATTTGTTTGTGATCCCATACCTCAAGGATCATAGTTCTATGCTGTCTGTAGTCCAGTTCTGAAAAAAATATAGTGGAAGGGCAAATCTGGTTTCATTTATTCCTGCACTTGATGTATCTAAAAATTCAAGCCTTTTTTAATCTAGAGATTTCTTTCCATCTTTTTCCTTGCCATTTATTTAAGAAATTGTGTTATTTGCTCTATAAAATGACCTACAGTCTAGATTTTGCTGGGTGCAACCTGTGATATAATTTAGCATATTCCTCTATTTTATATATTGCTTATAAAGTAGTATTTAGTCCTCGAGCAGAGTTTCTCAACCTTGACATTATTTCTTAAACTTGACACTATTTGGGCCTGATAACTCTGTTAGGAGTGGGGTATAAAGGTTTGGGTGGGGGGTGCTCTCCTGTGCAAGTAGGATGTTTTAGCAGCATCCCTATCCTCTACCCACTAGATGTCAGTACAACCCCCTCCCCAGTTGCGACAACCAAAAATATCTCCAGACATTGTAAAATGTTTTTAGACCCATGTTCTGTTATGAAAAGTAGGCTACCTAAACTACAGAAACAACTTCAGGAATATGAAGACACCTACCTAGAAAAAATAACAATACTGGCTAGTTAACACTGCAGAGAACACATGAAAAAGATTTTAACAATAAGCAATTGGAAGTTTTATAGAATAGCTGACTCAAGAGCAACATTATAGAGGATGTGAGTTTCTGTTTCAGAGGGAAAAAAATAATAGAGAATAACATAAATTGGTAAAAACACAAGTTTATTTTCAATTGTATGTTGCTTTCATAAATTTTTTTTGCAACTCATTGAACATTTTAAGATGTTGGACTTCTACAATAGATATACAGATGGGTTTACTTTTTTTTTGGTAGTACTTTACAATTTAATTATAAACCAAGAATTTTGAACTTCCAGAAAGATATTATTTGTGTGATATAAAATTACTTAAAACAAAATGCAAGTTGGGAGAATTAATAAAATAACCCTTTTAATTTTAAGGTCAAATACAATTTTTGCAAATGTTCCCAAATGTTATTATCCTCCCTACTAAGGAACAAGGGTGGAGAAGATGACAGGTAATTAATGTATTTTTAAAAAGATGTAGAAGGATTAGGATTGAGAGACTTCTCAAAATTTCCCTCCGATAACCTTACTTATAATTTAACTGTCTAACATTCATTGAAGACCCACTCTGTGTCAGGTTCTATGCACAATAGTTCTGTTTGAGATGGTGTAGAGGTATATCTGGCGGGAAGGTTTTGAATTAACCCAGAGCAGATCTGAGGGGCAGACTTTCCTCCCGTGAGCTGCCTGAGGGTTGCCCTGCCCCTACCCTTATTGGCCTTCAGAATTCTTTCCTCTTTCCCCATTGGCGTCCTTCAGTTTAGTCATCAGTGGTTTCCATGTTGAGTGTCCATGCTGTATCATTCTCCTCGTGGAGTTTGAAGATGTTAGGTATCTTCATCATTTCTAGTGCTTTTGAACTTGGTATGGTTATGTTTAAGGTTTACGGATATGTTTTTAAAAATTAAGTCTGCAAAAATAATAATAGAGTGCAGGAATCAGGGAGCCTGGGGTTCCTATATTTATAACAACATATGGGCCTGATTGGCTTCACTTCCTTAGAACTGTGAGAGGTGTCCCTCTTCCCTTTCTCTGTCGGTGGGTAGTCTCAATCTCTTTCTCTCTATCACCTCTTTTTATCTCTCTTCTTTATTGTCTCATCTTATTTTCTTTCTTTGCCTGCACTTGTCTCTGCATCTTTCTGTCGTCTTTTCCTCTCTGCCTTTCTCTCCTTTCCACAATTGCTTCTCACCTCACATCTTTGTCTCTCTTTCTCCACTTTTTCTCTCGCTCCCTGCTGTGTGCTTCTTACTGTTTCTGTCACACCACCACCTCCTCCCCACATACCCTTTCTTCCCAGCAGGACCTTTTTCAAGACATTGTCAGTGACATTGCTAGCTCCACTTCAACAAGGAACACAATCGTCCTGTTCTTATTAAGGGTAATGGTAAATAAGATAGCACAAAGTAATATCATTTAAAATAGATGTAAGGGCATGTTTGAGGTTGCATGAGTACCTCACATTTCTTCCCCAAAGTCTTATGATTTAGTCAGGGTTACACTGTTCCAGTCCCCTTTTGGCCTGGGGACCCCTGACCTCTCTTACTAGTTTGTTTCCATACAAGGCACCATCAATTTCGGTGATGAGAGTCCATGGTGATTTTTCTTTTTAAGTATGCTTAGGACGACAGTTTGGTTTTGACATTTTTGAGTATCTGTGACATGTCCTTAGTACTGTTGTGTTTGGAGTTTGACGGGGTAAATGTGTATAGGTTGAGCTTGAAAATCCGGTGTGCAGCTAGAGTAACCAAGGAGCTGAGCATTTTCATATTTATCTTTTCCAAGTAGCATCTGAAGGACCACATTTCCTTTATTTCACTAACATTGTTTTTCCTGTAAGGGTTCAAAGATGTTCCTTTCCTCTTTGTCAATGAGTATTTTCTCCTTTTCTCACTACTTGTTGGCTCTAGCAGGCTCATTATTTTTTTCTGTCTGTAAGTAGGTAGTCTCTCCCTTCTCTCTTTTATTTCTCAATCCTATTTACTCTGTCATCACCGTTTTCTTTGAGGCAAACCTCCTCCTATCTCTGCACCCCCATTTTCTTTCTACTTTTCCTCTTCACACTCTAATGTGTCTTTTTCTGCTTTCTCCCATGGTGATGATTTTTCTTCACCGCTACCGACAGACTCCTGCCCCATGTGCCCTCTGTTTCTCCATCAGTTTTTTCTAAATGTTCCAACACTGACACAAAGGACATTGCTTGTTCCAGTGTGTAGTATGATATGGAAGCTTAGGTGCTTTGGGCCCTTGATGCTTTCCTTAATTATTCCATCCTTCTCAGACATTTTTCTCATTCTGAGTGAATTTTGAGAGAGCAGTTTAAGAAAGTAATATAGGTCTAAGTGGGAAATATTACCCTCTACAGAGGGGAGTTGAGCAAGGCTTGCGTTACACTTTACCCGTGTGAGGTCCTGTTTTTGTTTTCTTAAAGGCGTTGATGAGGGAGGAACAGGTGATCAAAAGAAGTACCTTATAAGAGATGTAGATTGCTCATCTGAGAAACTCCTGTTAGCCAGATCTAGTCATCAGGTGACTTGTGCCTAAGGTTCGCTCCGCCTGTCGTGCCGCAAGCCTCACAGGGTGGCTAACACGTCCTGCAGTGTTGGGGACAACCTGCCCGCTGGGGTGCGGCTGACAATCCGTGCTCCGCGTGCTTGAGCCGGCGGCCGCCCCCACCTGCGGCTGGGCGCCGGAGCCCCGCCCCCCTCGGGCGCGCGGGCCAATGGGCTGGGCCCCAGGGGGCGGGCCGC
>NC_048219.1:63746888-63992345 GCF_002007445.2 Ailuropoda melanoleuca | reverse complement strand
GCCGGGCGGGAGGCGCGAGGCCCAGGGGCGGAGCGAGCGGGGCGGCGCGGTGGTGGCCGTAGCTGTTGGGGCGGCGGAGGCGGCGGCTTGGCCCGGCATCCGCGGGGCCGTGGGGGATGGGGGCGGCGAGCTCCAGCCCTCGGCTGAGGCGGCGGCGGCCGTGAGTGTTGGGCGGGCGTCCGCGTCCTGGACGCGGGATGGAGCGCCGCGGTGAGTGTGGGGCGGAGTTGCCCGCGGCGGCTGGGGCTCGGGGCTGGGGTCGTCCGCCGTGCTGGGGGCCAGTTGCGGACCAGGGTGTGGGTGGCCTGTGCGTCGGCTCCGAGCCCACGGGGCTGCGGGTTGCGCGGGGGGTTGGGCTCGCGTCCTCTGTGCTCCTGGTCCTGCGGGAGGGGTTCGACGGGGCGAACGGCGCGCCGCGCGGCCGCGAGTGGTGGCCCAGAGCAGATGACGATTAAAATTAAAGCAAACAGGTACTCGTCCCACAGTCCACGTACTGTTCTAAGACTGCTCCACATTTTAACTTCTTTAATCCTCGCGACAGGTCCGTGATTATTTAACTTATTTTTTACACGGGGAAAATGAAGTTTACCTGCACACAGGTTAGTAATTGTCAGTGAGGGTTTCAACCCAGGCAGTTTTGCTCCAAAATGTGTGCTCCTGACCGCTACGGAGTCTGGTCTTAGCTCTGACCCGCGCCCCACTCCCACCTGTCCTGACAGCAGTCCTCACTTCAACCGGGTTCCATTCCCGAGACGTTTTAGAATTTCCGTGGTGCATTGTTCTCTTCGTCTCTGTCTTTTGGGGTGAGGAGGGGCTCTTTCGTTCCGAGGCCTCAGTGTCAATGGTTTTTCCCAAATCCGTTGTGGATGTGTTTGGGGCTTGACTGTTGTTTTACTTCTTCTTAGCCGGTGAGCCCAAGAGCCCTAGTACTGAGCCTCGTGTCTCCATGTTAATCTTTTTCTACTCTTATTCTCAAGAAGGAATTGGCCTCACACCCTTTGGGGCGGCAGGACTGTTAGCTGCTAAAGGCGGGAGCTGAGCGCCCCTTCCCCTTTCTCCAGCTTGTCTCCGTAACGGAATCTCTCCTCTGTCGCTATCCATGTCCGCTGCTCTTTTTGGTTGCTCCGTTTCCCCACTCGGTATTTAAATACGGGGATGGGGAGCGTGCTCTTTGGCATTGGGTAGTTTTGGCTGGTCAAGAGAGAGCCCTGCCTGCCAGGAATGCTAGACATTCTGGAGGCGTGGGAGGTTGGGCAGCTTCCTCTTTTTTAAACGTGCTAGGTTCTAACTGCACAGGAATGAAGTGTATGTGCACTGCATGCCTTTCTTTAGAAATTACAGTTATTTGCATATTATTGATAAAACGTTTTGACTTATCCCTATCTGTTTTTGTGGGGAGAGCTTTACAAAAATACAATAAAAGACCTCCAGGATGAGTTTTTCTGATTTTTAAAAAGCATCTTTAAGTAGATTCTTACCAAATTAGAAATTGTGCTGAAATAGCAGATTTCTGAAATATCTGGCAATTTTTCCTGAGGTAGGAATCGTAAGATGGGAACTATTAAGTAGATATTTGGGGCAGTTTTACACTTCAATTAGTCTAGTGCCTAAAATGAAAGTACTTATATAATGATGTGTTTTTGGGAGAATGTACATGGAGCATGGGACATTTGATTAACACAGGCTACTCAAGTCTTGGGAAGGTCACATTACAGAGTACTGGGGAGTTAGCGTTCACATTTCTAATGGACGTATTACTTAGAATTTACAACATATAGAGAAAGTAGGTTTGTGTAGTAATATTCTGTTTGCTGCAAAGTTCTTTGCTAAGTGCATAAAACGTGTTTTTAATGTTGATGGTTTGTAGCTGGAAAAGATGCATGAGATTTAGGAGAGTTTCACAAATATTTTGCTCAACAGTCTGTTTGCAAGGTTCAAACTTCACTTGGAAACCATTTAGTAGGTTTCCACGAAGTCAGTTAAGTTTCTGGAATTGTTTCCAGTGCTATATTTCTTGCTCACAATCTACAGATGAATTGTGGCGAAGCCATATCTTGTTCATTACTTAAGTATATTTTTAAAAAAAATCTCCCACAGTAAAGCATTGCTAGTGATAATGGCTAACAGTTATTGAGTCTTCATGATGAACCAGGAACAGTGTTAAGTGCTTTCCATATTATTACCTCATTTAATTAAATTGCTGGTTGCAATATGTTAGTAACTACATTTTGTTACCACCAAACTAGAGGATATTCATTTTGGGATATGTGAAGGTAGTGTGGAGGATCTTGGAAAGTGTATGTCCTCAAATTTTCCACTATCATAGTTCAGTTTTATGAAAACTTGGATTAACTGTTATTTAAAAATTTTTTTCATCTTGTCATATTTCCTTTTTTCAGTTTCCAATATGAAAAACAGTAAAATATATATAACAATGTTAGTACATTACTCACCATAATGCTGACTAGAGGTAGAGTATAACCCTTTTTAGTTCCTCCCTCCCCCCTCCCCATTTTGTTTGCTTATAGATTTTCTTAGTCTTGAGTAAAAATAGTTTAAGCATTTTTGAAATAACTTCTTACAACTTTGTGTTATTAATTTGACACCATGAAGATGGTGAAATAGGTGAATTGCTTAGATAGGTGAATTGTTTTATTCGAAACTTATGATATGTCTTTGATAACCATCTTTTTGCCAATGACAATGACCAGTTATCTAATTTACTAAACTAAAAGCTGTCAAAATTAATCAGAATGACTTTAATAAGTAAGCTGCAAAAATGTTAAGTTAGTAATAGCCTTTTCAATGAGTGATTTGTAAAAACACTGCCCAAACAAGGTACTTGAGTGTTCTGTTTTTATTGTTGGTGGGGAGACTCAGGTATAATAATTGTACTAAAAAATGGGCTCATTTTAGAAATTATCTACACATTTAAGGATTAATGTTAGATAGGTTTGGAACTAGCTTAAATGTAGAAATTACATTCTCAAATAATTTGAGATTAACAAGAATATTAAATAAAGCAGCATTGAAAGCTATTAGAGAAGTAGAGAAATCTTATTTAATAGTCAGAAGTAGAGAAACAAGAATGGAAATCCAACTTTTATTCCAGTTTTATGTAGTCTTTTATCAGCTTTATATACTTGTTTTTTTCTTTTTTGAAAGATTCTGTTTTTTAGACAGATTTTTTGAAAAACCGTATATATTTTCCATTTAAAACACAGCAACAATCCAAAGTTAACCTTTTTTGTTTCTGTAAAAATTAGTTGCAACTTTACAACTTTATAAGCCCCGTGTTCATTCTGCAAATTTATTTATTCTGCAAATAGTTTTGAGTAGTTCTTCCCTCCTGTGCCAAGCACTATGCTTTGAGCAAGTAACACGTGGTTAGCAAACTGACATGGTCTTGATTTCCTTGGGATTATAATCTAGATAGGAAAACATGAATCATCTATTTGAACTTTAATAAGTGCAGTGATGAAAAATATAAGATGCTATAATGCATCTAACAGGAGATTCTGCTCTAGTCTGGTGGTGGTTGTTACAGGGGTAGGGGTGGTCCAGGAAGACTTCTTTGAGGAAGTGATCTTTGAGTTGAGGTCAGAATGAGTGAACAAAGGGGAAGAAGTAGTCCAGGCAAGTGGAACTGTATATAGACATGACCCTGAGTCAAGTAGTCAGTGTTTTTCTAGGTGTAGGGCCATGACCCATTATGAGTATGAAACCAATTTGATGGGCTGCAACCAGCATTTTAAAAAATGAAATGAGATAGGATAGAAGACATCTGAGTACATCACCTGGTTCCTTAGCCAGAATCTGTTTTATGTTTTATGCATTCCAACACACACCCCACACAGAAACATAACATACTTAATGTGTGTACTGGCTCATAATGTGAAATCATTTCCTACTGTGGGTCATGGTAAACAAATACTGTTGGAAAATGAGAAGAGTGTGTGTGTGGCAGGAGTGTTGAGAGTAGGAATTATGACTCCAGATGACATTGCAGAGGTAGGTAGTAGCCACATCTCATGTTGTGCCTTGTAGTTCTCAACAGATTCTTACTTGTCCTTTGGAAGAGTTTTGAGCAGAGATGACATGTTGGGATTCATGTTTTGAAAAGTGTACTCACTACATTTGGAACAGGATAAGAATGGATGTGGAGAGATCATTAGGAAATTAGTAACAATAGCTCAGACAAGAAATGATGGTAATTCACCTAGTATGATAGTACAGATACAAGTAGATAGATTAAAGATACTGTAGATTAGGAAGGAAAAAATCTATAGAGTTGGGTGAGGTATAGGAAAGAGTAAATGATACAATAATATATCTCACACATGACCTGGAAGTGAATACTACATAAAACTTCCTACTATAAATTTCACAGAAGTTCTTAGTAATTCTACATTTTGAAAGTATTGAAATACTGAAGAAAAAATATTTGAAAAGTGTTTTAATGATTACGCTTCAGCTAACTTAATTCCTCCACTAATTTCCTTTTTGATTCAAGAAATGCAAACAAAATTTAGGACTTTCAATTCTGGAAACATAAAATGTGAGGATGAAGCAGAAAAAAAACTGAGATTTTTCTGAGTTTCAACTATGTGCCAGGATTAAGTGTTTTACATATGAGGTCTTTTAATTTTCTGTCCCCTTTTAATTCTCGCACAGCCTATCAGCAAAATTATATAGGTCACACATTTAGAAAGTGTTGAGCCATAAGTCAAGTCTAAATCCTTCTCTTTTCAAAAGACTGTGTTTTTACTATACCATGTTGAAATTACCAAAAATATTGATATTCATACACTTATTCAGTCAATCAGAATGTATCAGATTACTGGACACCCTTAGAACTTGTGTTCAACAGAAAATTATTCTTGCTAAGACTTGGTAACCTAGAATGTGTATGCGTGTGTGTGTGTGTATGCATTATTATTGAGAACTAACTGTAACTGAACTACTTTTATGTGTCAGACACTTCTATACCATTGTCTCTTTTAATGCTTACAATAATCTCATGAGGTATAGGAATTGTCAGAATGTTATTCCTATTTTATAAATGAGCATACCAAAATGAAGAGATGATTAACAGCTTGTCAGGACAGACATAGTAAACGATAGAGGGGATTTTGGAAACAGGTCTTCGCTTTTGTTAGAGCTCATATTGCATCTTTATTTTTGAAGCTGATGTCATGGAGGTAGAGTATGTTCTTCCACCAAGTGACTTTTCAGAACAACTTTTACAATTAAAAAAATTCTGTACCCGAGGAGTTAAGAGGAAGTTATTAAGAGAATGGATTTTGGCAACAAGGCAGATCTGGGTTTTAAGTACCAGTTCATCATTTTTTAGCTGAGTGCTTAGACAAATGATTTAACCTCCAAAACTTCACAAAGTTGCTTATTTGTGAAATGAAGAGGTAGTAGTTTGCATAACATAGAGTTGTCAAGATGACTGGCACTTAATAAATAAATTAGTAGTACAGTGTTTTTCGTTGTTGTTAATTGAGTACTGAGGTGGGCTATGGGCTGTTAGTGTAAACCTAGTCTGTTTCCCCTGGTTGATGTGGTATTTGTGTTTCTCTCTTTTGTTTTTTCTCCCTTCCACTTAAGGATTTCAGTTTTTCTGATTGTTCTATGGAAGGATGATTGCTCACAAACAGAAAAAGACAAAGAAAAAACGTGTTTTGTCATCAGGCCAACTCTCTACCGATGTTACAACTCCTGAAATGGGGCTCAAGTCCATAAGTTCCAATTCCATTTTTGATCCGGATTACATCAAGGAGTTGGTGAATGATATCAGGAAGTTCTCGCATATGTTACTATATTTGAAAGAAGCTATTCTTTCAGGTTTGTCAACTATTTTCTCTTAGCATTCTTACTGGATAGTTTGTAAAATTTTAAATGCCCGCCTAGCTACAGATAAAAGCGTACACAGTGGTAAGAACAGGGTATTCTGCTTTAGTTATTTTATGAATTTTTTCCCCCAAATGTTTGATGTTTGATGTTATGGTGTAAGCTATTTTATTATCAGATACAGTACAATACATAATAGAAACCTTGGTAAGTTGGAGGGAATAAGAATACAAAAAAAACTCAGGCTTTGGTTCTTAGCAGTTAGGCCCATTTGACATGGGAAAATTTTAGGTAGCTAGAGTTTTAACCTTCTTGTTAATGGTAACACAGTGCCTTGATTAGTCTTTAATAAGCAGACTAATGTTTATCATTTACATTTTTGATACTACTGCCTTGATTCAGTTTTCTATATTGTTCCTAAAACTTAATCTAGAATCACTGCATTTGAGCGAATTTCTTTTTTCTCAAAAATCACACATAATTCTGTTTTGTTGTTCTGTAACCTATTCTTCTTTTAAGGGATAATCACAGAATTTATTCTCTGTCTAGTTAGAAATGGATAATGAAATGAGCACAAGACTTGATTCTCCTAAAGTAAAGATCTACTTACATCTGCATTCCCCAATTTGATTTTAGTCCCTTAGTCTTTTAACTTTAATGCCTGTTTTATATTCAGATTTGATGGCAGTGATAATAAAGATACAACCCCTATTCTTTTGTGATAAATGGTAGTTCATTTCCATATTCATAATGGTAGGTCTGGATGTAGAAAATGAATATTCCTAGTTTTATTTGTATGAGACCTCCTTGGGCTTCGTAGATATAAGAGTTCAATAAGTATTTTCTGTGTATATAAGATAAATATTCATTTTCTGATATATGTTCTAGAAAAGAGACTAAAATCACATCTTCTGCTAAATGCTACATTTAAGAGTTTATTTCTAACCTAATTTTCAATTTGAAATGCCCAAAATACCTGGACTTGAATTATAGCCTCAAAATTTTAGTATTTGAATTTCCTTACTCGCATAAATCATGTTTTTGAGACTATTTGTAATATTATTAAAAAAAAAGTTGCCTGTACACCTGTTCATTTTACTAGCTTGATTTTGGAATCTAATTATGGTTGATTAAATGGTAATAAAGTTTTCTTTTTATTGTGGAAAGGTACTCTAAATACATTAAACGTTATAGTGGGAATAAATTTCTTACCAAAATGACACCATCTGCCATTTATTTAAAGAAGCATAGTTTTAAGTAAAGCTTTGTTCTTAACTGGGTTAGTTGTTTTAAATTTGTTTTTAAACATACATATAGTGAAAGTCATTCTTTTTGGTGTAAGTTCATTAACTGTGCTAATTTTGAAAGTAAAATTTAAAATGATGCGTTGGTTGACAAATCATTTACCTCAATTTAGGGTTAAATCCAATTTTCTTTAATGTATCGATTTAAGTGTTCATTAATATAAATAGGATTTTTAATTAGGATTTTTATTTGTTTTTATTTGTTTTCCTCAGGAGATTTATGTCATTCACAAATCCTGATCTTGCATGTTTATCCCTTATCTCACAGATTTAAAATGATGGTAATTTAAAACAATGTGACAACTCTTTATCTTCAATTTTTTTATGTGAATTTCAATTTGTGAGTAGATAATTCAGAGACTAGAAAAGAAGAGGATTGAAAGCTGATCCTGGGGCGCCTGGGTGGCACAGCGGTTAAGCGTCTGCCTTCGGCTCAGGGCGTGATCCTGGCATTAGGGAACGAGCCCCACATCAGGCTCCTCCGCTATGAGCCGGCTTCTTCCTCTCCCACTCCCCCTGCTTGTGTTCCCTCTCTTGCTGGCTGTCTCTATCTCTGTCGAATAAATAAATAAAATCTTAAAAAAAAAAAATGAAAGCTGATCCTAAGTGAGAAAAGAGAATTTCTAAGTAAGATGGCAAAAGGAGACTACCCCTTGAGATAAAAGNGCTTGTGTTCCCTCTCTTGCTGGCTGTCTCTATCTCTGTCGAATAAATAAATAAAATCTTAAAAAAAAAAATGAAAGCTGATCCTAAGTGAGAAAAGAGAATTTCTAAGTAAGATGGCAAATGGAGACTACCC
The DNA here is from genome assembly GCF_002007445.2 of Ailuropoda melanoleuca. NCBI lineage: Eukaryota > Metazoa > Chordata > Mammalia > Carnivora > Ursidae > Ailuropoda > Ailuropoda melanoleuca. Next base: position 63,984,386 of record NC_048219.1, on the reverse strand, counting down.
CTTGAGATAAAAGTTTCCATATGGAAATACAATTTTCATGAACATTTAATATTAAAAATTTATAAAGATATTATCCCCTTTTAAAAAAAGATTTATTTAAGAGAGCATGTGCAAGGGTGCATGCATACCCAGGGTGAGGGGAAACAGAGGAAGAGGGAGACAGAGTCTCAAGCAGACCCCCTCTGAGCCCAGAGCACCACTCAGGGCTCAATCTCAAGACCCTGAGATCATGACCTGAGCCAAAATCAAGAGTCAGACACTTAACCAACTGAGCCAACAAGGCACATCAAAATATTGTCCTTTTAATCAGAAAATTGATTTGAAATTTAAATACTTGATTTTATTGCTAATAATAAAAAAGTTTGCCATTTATGGCTGGTAAATTAATTTTAAAAATCCAAAAGCCATCTTTTGGATAACCAAAGCTCATTAGTAAGCCATGGCCAGAGAATTTTCATTATTTACCTTTGGGTTGATTTTAATGTTTGGTTCTTCAGTCAGAGTTAAAAGGATGTATGTATGCTATCTCAAAATAAATCTTGAATTTAACAAGAATTTATTTTCTGTCTTTGGATCATTGTTATTAAAATCTGGAAATATACTAATTTTGAGTTGATAGAACCTTATTTGTTTTTCTTAAACAAGGGAGTATATATAAACATATAAATTAACTTCATTATAAATAATAACAATGCTATATAATAATATGCTTGTGCTTAATTTTGATCATGATTTTCAGCTTGAGTATCAGACTATTCCTTACTTAATAAAATTATTAGAAGAATCACACAAGATATAATATTCAGGAAAGCAGGCAAACAGTTTAAAATCCTGTAATTACTTGAGGTGGTATTGTTATATATGCTCCTACAGACCAGGCATAGGCCATGCTTTTGTCTTCTGAGTATTGAGAACTTTCCCTGCACTTCTGCTGTTCTTTACTACCACCCTACTCATAAATTGGCCAGACAGAAAAAAGCTGTTTCACTGTTTTTCTTTTGGAGTGAGGGAGATTTGTCAGTACCTTGCCAATATTTTGTCTTTTGCTTCCTTAAGAAGAAGGATACCAGAATTTTGTCATTGTTAATTACCCTTTAATTCATGTCAGTTGGCTGTTAAAAAGCTAAAAATTTAGCTTTTAAAAATATAGAGTGTAGATATACAGTTAAATCACCTTTTGGTATAATCTGAAGACCATTTTCTTTATATACGTTACCTTTCATGAGGCAATGACGTGCAAAATCACTTGACTATTGCTTCAGGTGTTCAGTCATATTTTTGAGGCGAGGCTTAGATTAATAGCTTTGTGATTGGTTTATAGCCACATTTTCCTTTCCTTGAACTTGTGAGAGAAATGATACATAATTTTATAGGTGCTTTGTAGTTTATAGAGTACTTCTACATACAAACAGCGTTTAATCAGAGTCCCCACAAAGACAGGTACTTTTAGCCACAATTCACAGTTGAGTTGTATCTATAACTTAGATTGTGTGATTTCATCAACCTCTTATTGCTGATATATAATAGTGGTTTCATTTGGAAAACAGAGGTCATAAATGCAGAATGGTGTGTTCTTTCCATGCTATCTCAACTGCTTCACATGGCAGGGACTTTAAAAAAACACTACTCAGGGGCGCCTGGGTAGCGCAGTGGTTAAGCATCTGCCTTAGGCTCAGGGCATGATCCCAGCGTTCTGGGTTCGAGCCCCACATCAGGCTCCTCCACTAAAAGCCTGCTTCTTCCTCTCCCACTCCCCCTGCTTGTGTTCCCTCTCTCGCTGGCTGTCTGTGTCAAATAAATAAATAAAATCTTTTAAAAAACACACACACGGGGCGCCTGGGTGGCACAGTGGTTAAGCGTCTGCCTTCGGCTCAGGGCGTGATCCCGGCGTTGTGGGATCGAGCCCCACATCAGGCTCCTCCGCTGTGAGCCTGCTTCTTCCTCTCCCACTCCCCCTGCTTGTGTTCCCCCTCTCGCTGGCTGTCTCTATCTCTGTCAAATAAATAAATAAAATCTTTAAAATAAAAAAAAAAACACACACACACAAAAAAAACACTACTCAGTTCATTATTTCATCAGCCAATTCTGTTTTCGATGGGGAATATCTAGACCAGCACTATCCAGTATGGTAACCTCTAGACATGTGGCTATTTAAATTTAATTAAAATAAAAAATTCAGCTCTTCAGTTGTACTCACATTTCAAGTGCTTATTAGCCATATGTGGCTGGTGGCTACCATTTTGGACAGTGAAGATATAAATATATACACCATTGCAGAAATTTCTTTTGGATACTGCGGGCATAGACATTTGGCCTTTATCAATCTCAAGACTACTGAGATGAATTCTTGAGCTATAAATATTTTTTTTATTTCTATAGCATTAAAAGAAACCTAGAAAAAGTTGTTACTGGAGCAAATTTAAGAAAATGTTATTTAGAAATAGGAACTCTTGGGGTCTATTTGGAATCCCTTTGAGTTGCCTTTGGAGTGCATAGCTTTGATGCTATTCTTTGATATGAACCAGAAGATCAGTTTAGAGCCAGGCTATACAAATTGATAAAATTGGTTGTAATGGAGAGCAGAAAACAGCTCTGAAAAGAGAATCACATTATCTAGGTTCTAAACCTTGTTCTGCTACTGTCTAATTTTGGAATATGGCTTAAGTCATTTAATGATTTAAGAATGAGGTGCTATACCAGATGCTACCAGTTTCATAATTCTGTGATTCAGAATTTGATCGGAGTTAGAGATTGTACATTCTTCTGAATATCAAGAGTTCAGAGCTGGAGAAGACAGCGAAGTATTTGTTTTTCAACTATATAATGCATTTTATTTTTTTAAATATTTATTTATTTGAGAGGGAGCATGCATCTGTGAGCAGGTGGGGAGGGGCAGACAGGGGGGGGAGGGAGAGAGAGAATCTCAAGCAGACTCCCTGTGGAGTGTGGAGCCCCACCCGGGGCTCAACCTCATGACCCTGAGATTATGACCTGAGCCGAAATCAAGAATTGGACATTCAACCAACTGAGCCACCCAGGGGCCCCCTATATAACGCATTTTAGAGGACATCTGCCTCCCACCAGTCTATAGGATTTTTTTTAATGTGTGTTTTATGATAAATTTCTTAAATATGGTATTTGTGAAAATTTCCCAACTGAGAATGTGAAACTCATATTGCCATAGTTGTTGAGGAACTGATTAGAAAAAATAAGTGCCTACCAAAGAGCTCTGTAGTAACAGGTAAGGTAGGTATGCAGTTTGTTTCTGCTCTTTTTATTTACAAATAAAAATGGAGGGTTTAATATGGGACATCAGAGGACTGTGAAAACTCATGCTTTGATAGCATAACTGATAAAGTTTGTTGATTCTCTGTCCACTGTTTATTTCCAGGAGGAGGTTATCCTGTAGTCTTATATAAGTAGCACATGTGGAATTTGAAGTTTTAGATTTCTATCCAATGTCATTAAGATGCATTATGAATAATTACAGGGCCAGATTTTATATTTTATTTTAAAATGTTGAAGGCACTCTATTATATATGTACTCTCTGTGTTTAAATACAACACTTAACAGTTAACATATGTGCTCTGTAAATACCACTTCAGGTTTATGGTTGTCCCGTGAAGAATAATGTGTTCTTAATTCCAAAGAACAGATTCATAAGTATTCTTCTAGTTTATACAATAATCTTAAACTCTGCAACATACCTCCTTATTTCAGGTAGACCACCATTCAAGGAGGCTCAACATTTGAGAATTTGAAAGGTACAAGGCTTTTTAATTGGGCTAGGAAGAATAGTGCAAATTGTTTAATTTTTCTGCTCCTCAGTGCTTGGAAGTATCCATTACTGTTGTAAAATGCATTTGAAAGGAAATTGTTAGTTCGTCTAATACATTTTGAAACTGGAATTTAATAAAAGTTTACTGTTGTTGACAGTGATGACTTGTTTTTGTTTTGTTCTTTAAATAGGCTAGAAAGGAAGATAAAACTTTATCATCAGTTGCAGATAAAGCTCTAATTTTTAAAAAAGCTTTCTGATTTAAGAGTGTATCACTTTATTTTGTAAAAACATAACTGAATCTTATATGTGATAACTTCTGATGAATTCTTCGAGGTCCTAAATTTAGCAGAACTATAGTCAGAAGAGGTATGTTAACTTTGTAAAGCAAAATTTTTTGAATAGAAGAAGTTAAATAAAAAGTTTAATGCCATTAAATAATATGTTCTATTGTGAGAGGGAAGTTCTGCATAAATTTTCAGTCTTAATTGAAATCCTGTCTTGTTGCTTAACTCAGTTTTCCCCAGGTGAGTACATAGGAGGATATGCAAATTTATTTCAGACAAATTCAATAGAATTAATTTTACCACTGATGACTATTAATTAACTTTCATCCTCTATATTGTACCAGAAATTTTGTGAAATATTATAAAGTTTAGGTTGCTAATCTCGGATACATCTTCCTGCCATGTTCTTTTAGAAGTAAACCTCTCCAGAAGTGATTTTAAATGGATATCACTTAGGAGAAGTTTGGGTAAATGCTGATAGGTTATGACTTTGAAATGAATCTTTGAGGAATGAAGTATGAAATACAGGTAGCCCCTTTATGACATATGTGCCAGCTCTTAGGAGACTGCTTTTTTTTTTTTTTTTTTTACGCTTGCCTGGAATGGTTTACATAATTTATAATGGTGGCATATTTGATTAGAAATTAAAGCTTGTTAAATCACAGACTGCAGAGTACCTGTCATTAAGCTGTAACTTCTTTAATCATGTTAACATATCATAGTGATTAAGAGCACAAATTCTAGAGCTAGAACAACTGAGGTGGAATCCTCATTCTGACGGTTGTATGTAACCTTGAGCAGGTTATTTATCCTCTTAGTCCCTTAGTTTCTGTATCTGTTGGAAGGAGAGAATAGTACCTACATCATTGGGATGTTGAGAAGATTGGAGTTCATGTATGTAAAGCTCTTAGAATAAGTGTTTTAAAATGTCAGCTATTATTATTTTTACAGTCCCCAAGTGGTTGGATAAAGAAAGCTGCTGTTCAGACTTTGCTTTTATCCTGTAAATTCAGAAGGCATTATGGCAAAAAAGGGAGTTTCCTAGTGATAAGTTCTGAAACTTATTTTCCTCCTTGTTTTCATTGCTTTCCCAGAGAGGTTAAGCTGAATTAACAAGACTAGTTTTAAAAATTGTTGTCAGTTTTTTAAAATCAAGGAAAACACCATAGTTTTTTCATTTATTTACTTAAGCATTTCCATGAAGTGTTTGCAATATAAACACTGTGGTATTGTGTTAATGCATGAGAACCAAAAAATGGAGCTGGCTAATCTGTTTTCACTTGATAAGCTGAACGAAGCAGAAAATAAATGGCACAAATGAGTGAAACAATAAATCAAAATTCAGATTACCCTATTACATGGTAGCTAAACAAGCAAACATTGGGATACAAGAGTTTTACTCTTCCAGATAACTAGTATTAAGATTTTGGCTGAACATTATAGTAATTGCAGAAATTATGTTTTTATATTAAATATGTCCTTAATATAACTTTATTTCCAATTTACTAATTTAGATTTTATATATAAGATGAAAATGAAACTTAACTTTAATGGCTCTTTTTCACTAGCCAAAGTATTGTGAGACTTTGCTATAAGAGTATTTGTTGTTGAGTATAATTCTGTTTGAGACAAATCTATTGTCAAAGGTATTCAGTTTGGCTTACAGATTTACTAGAAATAGTACCTGTTTATATATATTAAGTCTATAAGGCAGTTTTGTTTTTGTTCATTATTTGATATTAACAACATAAAGTAGCTAGAACAGGTGTTCTTAATAATTCTGTTATACAAATGATGAATCTGAGATCAGAGAAACCAAGAGTTGTATATTTCAAGGTCATTTGAAGGAAGTGGAAGATGAAGCATTGGAACACAGGTTTCTTGATCTAAATCAATTATTTTTTTTCGTGTAGGCTCCACGCCCAGCATGGGGCCTGAACTCAGAACCCTGAGATTAAGAGTTGTATGCTCTACCTACTGAGCCAACCAGGCGCCCCTAAATCTATTGTCTATCCCACCAGTCAGCCACTTACAACTTTCTTCTGTATTGGGGAAGAACAGTTACTAACTCATTTGCTTTGCTCATTGCTGCTAACTCTTCAGTGGGATAGAGTGGGAAAAGTATTTAGTGTTGGCAAAAGAGCTGCTTAAACTCAAACCTTTTTTAAAAAGTTATATTTTCAGTATAAGAGGCTTTTGGCTTCATAAAATTAATTTGAGATAGATTTAGCCTATTATAATGGAAAAGGACATTTGGTAAAAATAGAACATTTTTTTTTACCACTTATAAAATATAGTTAAGGGCTTGCTAATTTATAAAGTTCCATTTGAAGTAGTATCAGAATATACTGATGTTCTAGTAGTTGACTCATCTACTCAGGAAAGTTTATGAATCTTTGTAATTAACATTTTTGAAATGTAGTTGTCATGTTCATTTCTATTGATTTATAGGCTTCAGAAATGTGTTCAATCACAGGAAATTGGAATTATTTATAGGGTAATTTGATGTACTTCTGAAATTTACTACTAAATAACTCAGTTACTGTTTTTTAGTATTTTGATTTGAAACAACTTCAGTATCTGTTTATAAAGGCTTCCTTGTAGGAAAAAAAGAATTTCAAGTTGGTAAGACATTTATGTTAACAGTTACTAGAATGTTTTGCAGTGATTTTTAAGAATCCCGTAGCAGGATTTCTCAAGACCTCTTACACTGTTAAAAATTATTGAGGATCCTGAACGTTTTTGTTTATGTGGGCTGTATCTGTAACTATTTATTGTTTTAGAAATTAAAACTAAGAAAATTGAAAAGCATATAACAATTTTGAAATATATTTAATTCCACATATTTAATTTCCTTGACTCTGAAAAGACCAGAATTTATTATCTTGGTTTATTTAGGCACTTAAGCCAGTAGTATTTTGTAGTTCTTGCTTAATACCCAACACTAATTTTGAGTATTGATGGTTGTTGGCACTTAAAAATCAAGTTCTTTTGACCTGAGACCTTAAAATAAGGCAAAGTATTCTTATAGTATTCCCTAAGTGTATTAATATCCGTAGATTTTATTGTGAAAATCAGTATAGGATAGAGATAACTGGCTTTCCTTTCTCTTTTTTAAGACTAAGTTAGGTTTTAAAAAGAGTACAGCACAACTTTTTATGATATTAGATATTCAACCTTGGTTTTGATAAGTTGTCAGAAGTATTATCATTAAGTAGCATTATATGTATATATATGTGTATATGTATGTATATATATACACACACGTATGTGTATATATATATATATATATATACACACACGTATGTATATATAAAACAATAGGCTTTGCAATGCAAAACTGGGAAAAATAGAATTGTTATATTTACAACTATTCAAACTGTATTATTTTCCAGAAGTTTCTTTTATTTCAAAGCTACTAGGTTCCATTTCAGACCCAACCTTTGTTATTAACCTATTTTTTACTATTGCATTAACTGATAAAAAGAGCTATAAACATTTGTGGTGGGCTTAGTATGTTTTGACCACTGTTCCAAGTGCATTCTGTGTTTTAACTCATTGAATACAACAATCCTATGAACTAGCTACCATTATCTTCCTTTTACAGGTGATGAAATTGAGCCACACAAAGATTAAGTATCTCGCCCAAGGTTTATAAACCATGGAGCTGAAATTCAAATTCAGGCAGTCTGGTTCTGGAGATAATGCTTTTAACCAACCACTGAGCTGTATTGTCTCAACCAAGTAAACCTGAGCGAAATAACATCCACAATTATAAAACAGATGATATAGATAGTGACAATTTAAGATAATTCTTTAAACTGCATAGCACATATCCCCTAGGATTTGAAAAATTATAAGTGAATTTTTTAATTATAAAAGTAATATGTATTTACAGGGAAAACTCCAAAACTACATAAAATTCCTAATATCTCTTGCCCATCTGTATTTTATTTTTCAAATAGACTTTATTCTTAGAACAGTTTTTGATTTACAGAAAAATTGAGAAGATAGTACAGAGAGTTTCCGTATATTCTTATACCTGGTTTTTCTTATTTATTAACATCTTAACATTGGTATGGTGCATCTGTGATACATTATTATTGATTAAAGCCCATAGTTTTACTCATATTTCCATAAATTGTTCCTAATGTCCCTCTTCTCTTCTAGGACTCTATCGTATTACATTTAATTCTCATGTCTCCTCAGGCCCTCCCTGGTTGTGATAGTTTCTCAGACTTAACCTCATTTTTGATGACCCTGACAGTTTTAAGGAATACTGTTTAGGTATTTTGTAGGATGTATCTTGATTAGAATTTATCTGGTGTTTTTCTCATGATTAGATTGGGATGTTGGGAGGAAGATAACAGATGTAAAGTGCCATTTTCATCACATGTCATAGCAAGAATAATTACTGGAAACATGATTAACCACTGTTGATGTCGACCTTGATCACCTGTCTTAATAATAAAGTTTCTCTACTTTAAAGTTACTCGTTTTGTCCCCCTTCTCTACTGTACTCTTTGGAAGGAAGTCACTATATGCATGTTCCACCTCCTTGAGGACAAAATATCTGTATAAATTATTTGACATTCTTCTATCCAAGAGATTTGTCTTTTTTTCCTCCACTTATTAATTTATTCAATCATGTATTTGTGTCAGTATGTACTCAGGGATATTTACTTTATACTTGAGTTATAATCTGGTACTACTTTATTTGTTGCTTAGATTGTTCTAGCTTTGGCCATTAGGAGCTCTTTCAGTTGGCTCCTGTGTACTCTTGACATACCTTTATCAGTGTGAGGGTTAGTTTTTTCTAAGCTCTTACTTTCTGGCTCTACTAGATGTGCCTAATTTTCTGCCCTAGTCCTAGAATCACCCATTTCTCTAAGGAGCCCTGATATCTTTTATTAGTGAATGGTAGTAGAAACCAAGCTCAGGGTGGTAAGTGTGTTTGTTCCTACTGGGTGTCATTTCCTTTAGGCACTTTCAGGGGACAGAGCAAAGAAATATATGTGTGTGTATGAACCTGTGTAAATACACACATCTATAAATATTTCTATATATAACTACCTGTGGCTGTGTTAAGCTAGACATGAATTCTTACTGAAGTGGCCAACTCTAAGCTACCACAATATGGATCATTACATTTATTTGTTAATTTCTACTGCAACAGTGAGATACCTGGCTCCCAACATCCACCATCCATTTACACAGTTTTTCAGTTCCAGTGTATATGTATAGCAACGTCAGAATTGTTAACCTGATGCAAATGCTTTATCAACTAGAGTATAGTACTTATGTGAGTACTAGAGTATAGTACTTATTTCCTTTGCTTTTAGTCTTTATAGACTCACTCATTTCCAAGGCTACTTTAGCCAGCACCTATTCTATATTTCTCTTGTTAAAATTCATTGGATGAATGAGTCACATTTTCCCCTGAAAGCACTTATATTCTCTCTGCTTCCATCACTCCTTGAATTATACTTCTTTGCCTCTTTCTGGAATACTCTTTGCCCTGATGTACCCAGCTCCCCACCTTGCCTACACCTTTTTTTCTCTTGATAATACGATTAAAGAATGGCATATTTGGTGGATGATGGTAGAACTTTTCATTTTTGTGTTTTATTCTAAAGACAGTTTTTATTTCTAATGGTTATCTTTTCAACATTTGTGAAAAAGTCAATTGTAAAATTATAAGATGACACTTTATTTAAAAAATGGTTTTTGTTCGTTTTTTAAGCTATTTCAAGGGGAGGCAGTTTAACATTAAAAGCATGGCTTCTAGAATTATACTCCCTGAGTTCAAATTCTGGCCCCACAGTTTAGTAACTTGGTGAACTTAGGTGTGCCTCAATTTTCTCATCTGTACAATGGATATTTTAAAATTACCTAATAAGATTGATGTTAAAGTTAATGAGGTAATATCTTTTAAGTGCTTTAAACAGTATCTACCACATAGGACGCATATAAACTATTATTAAACACTAGTGCTGTATGTAAGGTTACAGAAAGGAAAATTACATTAAGAGTATTGCATTTAAAGTAATTGTCTTTTCAGACTTTTGAAGATTACTTCAGGGGTTTTAAAGTTAGGGTGATTATACTTTCTTGTTTAGCTAGGATAGTGATCCAGGAATATGCTTCTTGGTGCTGGCAGGAGGAGAAGCACTCCCCTTTTCACTTGCTTAGAGTTTTTTGGTTTGGATAATAAATTATATGGCCACCTTATTCCCAGGATTTGTAAAACCATGTCTGCCTGCATCTGACCAGAGTTGGTATAAATGAGCGGAACGGGCTGGGGATAGACAGGTAGAGCCTGGGAAGGAAGGCACAATCTGGAGAGCATATTTAGACTGGAAGACTGAAAATGTAGGGCTAAATTGACCATAACTGTGAAGTCCTCACTGACTTAAAATGATCTTAGATTTATTGGAGGCTGTATAAATTGAACATACTAATTGCAATGGTGAAAATACAAGTGAGCGTATAGTAGACAAACGTCGTGGGGCCGCAGCTTCTATTTGAAGTGTGCTTAAAAATGTTCTTTCATAGTTTGCATTCCTGAAACTTGATCTGGGAAACAAATAATTTTTTTTTCTTTAAGACTGTTTTAAAGAAGTCATTCATATACGTCTGGACGAACTTCTCCGTGTTTTAAAATCTGTAATGAATAAACATCAGAACCTCAATTCTGTTGATCTTCAAAATGCTGCAGAAATGCTTACTGCAAAAGTAAAAGGTAAGAAAGATGTATTAAAAGTTGGTTGGTGGGGCGCCTGGGTGGCACAGCGGTTGGGCGTCTGCCTTCGGCTCAGGGCATGATCCCGGCGTTCTGGGATCGAGCCCCACATCAGGCTCCTCTGCTGTGAGCCTGCTTCTTCCTCTCCCACTCCCCCTGCTTGTGTTCCCTCTCTCGCTGGGCTGTCTCTATCTCTGTCAAATAAATAAATAAAATCTTAAAAAAAAAAACCACAAAATACTTTAAAAAAATAAATAAATAAATAAAAATAAAAGTTGGTTGGTGTGGGCAAAAAGCATCTAAGTAATACATTTTGGTCCGTAGTGACTATGGTGCCACCTCCCCACATGGCATTGGCATACATATCAATAGGAATTAACGTATACTTCGATATGTAGATATTCTCACTAAGTCACACCTAAAACTCTCTTCCTTTCAAAAATTAAAACTTCATTTGGCAGGAAGCAGTTTAAAAATAATAACTGAAACTGACATTTAAAATTTTTGAGTGCATGCTCTTTTGAAGTAAGTTATTAGTGTACAAAATTCTTTGTTTTGTAAGGACAATTGTTGCTGGAAAATGGTCATTTGTAGTGACTCCCCTTAAAGAAGGGAGCCAAACAGAGAAAAAGACTTAATTGGGATCTTTTTTTTAATGTGAAAAAATAAAACTAAAATTAGATATGGATGTACACACACATATACATATATGTATATTACATGTGCTAAAGAATCAAGAATAGTGATTTATCCTCTATTGAAATGACTTGCCACCAAAAATATTTTGTTAGAGTCTGTTATTCCGGACTGCTGTGTATAAGAAGGATTAAGGGTGAAGGGAATATTTGAGAAGAATGAGGCAGGGGTTTCCAGGAGATCATTAGAAATAAGGGCCTGGGTGTGGGCTGCCAGTCTGATCTAAGAAGCTGGAGTGTGCTAGAGGAGTGTGGTTGTTACAGAAGAGGGGATGGATGTTGGATGTTGGTTTGATGAAACAGGACAGGTGGAATGTTGAGGATTAACGTGAAGTTCAGAGTTGAAGACGGACTAGAGAGCTGTTGGTGTGTAGGTGGTAATGGAAGAGGGCGGCAGAAACTCAGTATGCAGAGTAAGTGCAGGCTGAGTCTGAGATCCCAGGGACAGAAAACAGGAGCCTGAGAAACACCTAAGAAATAGATGGTCTAGAGAGAGATGTCATGGAATTTAAAAGGTGTGAGGTTCTAGGAAGGGATTGTCAGTGTTAAATGTCACTGAAGTAATCTGAATTCAAGCAAAGTAACTATAGAAAGTGACTCACCGTGGGTTGAATAAGGAAAGGAAAGGATTCTGTGGGGAGGGAAACTACCTGTTCTGAGTCTCAAAGGTCTGGTGGGCATTTCCTGGGTTAGGGTGGGTGGAGGTTGGGGACTGTGATAGAGAGCACTTTTGTAAGAAATCTGGATGTGAAGAACTTAATGTATGTCGTAAACACACACTCCTTCCTAGAGAAGGCAAAGGGCAAGTGTCAAGGGATGAGGCAGGAGAAGAAAATAAAAACCTTGTCAATTAAATATGGTCCATATACCTGTGAACCATTTCCTCTACTTTTTGATGTAGATTTATTGTGCTTGAGTGGTTCTTTTTCTTTCTTTCTTTCTTTTTCTGTATTTCAGGCATTGAAAAACATGTAGATGGCTTTAAATGGGAAAAATGAATAGTTTGTTGTGACTTTTAAAAATGTGCTTAGTAACCAAATTTGTTTTTAAATAGACTGTTTATACATGCCATTTAACTTAACTTAGATAGGGAAATTTGCGTCTATAGATAGTAAAATTTCCATGCTTGGAAATAGCGACCACAGTTCATTCAATTGTTGTCAGTAGCTATTGTGCGCAGTCAGGATGTCCTGGGGAAGGAGTGTGCCTGTGTGTAGTTGGTGTCCACATTCCAGAAACAGACTTGAAGAAAGTGGCCTCTCAGCTGCCTTGGAGAGCTTTTTTCCTTTGAGGTAAAGCTATCTTTTGAATATTATCTCCCACTGTGACTGTCTTTACCTTTGGGATTATTGTTATCATTTTACTTTTGTGTTGGGTGAAATTTAAAAGATTACTTTGTTGTTCCTAAACTTCCTCTGTTTTAGTAAGACCCCATGAAACTAGAAAATTTTAAAAGTTGTCTTTTCCTTGGTGTAAGTTTATGTTTTAAAATAAAACCTTTCCTCCTCACTCTTATTGCTGAGGCCATCTAAGTGAAGGGAGTTTAAAAATGAAAAATATTCAGTGACCTGAAAAATCGAGGTTACATTAGAGCTTATTTAATTTTTTCTTTTAATGATAATTTTTTTGAAACCTGGAAAGGCGAGGGGAGGGTAGAAACCATTTTTGAATCTCTATTCTGTGGCAGTCTAGATGTTTTGTATATGCTGTCTATTTTAATATTTTCAAAAAAACCTATTAAAGTGCGTTTTTATTTCTATTTTAAATGGGGGAAACTCAAAGAAAAAAAGCTATTGTACATTAGGATCAGAAAGCTGTCCGGAATGTGGAGATCATCTTGTCTTAAACCCCTGATTACATTTAAGAAACAAAGATGACATGACCTGGACATCTTAACTGCCGATGCATTTGGCAAATATACCAAGACATTAAAAAAAACACACACAATCGTATACAGAATGACTTTAGAATCAGGGAGGTATAATCTTGTTTGTGCTACTGCAGGTGTGGATGTATAATAAACGCATGGAATAAAATTGGAATCTTTGACTCCTCTTATTTTTTATTTCAAGTATGGAATTTACCTTTTGATAACTTAAAAAGAAAATTTCAAAGCTTTAAATTAAATTAAAAACTTTTAAAGACAAAGCTTTTCCTCATTCATTCTAGTAGTGATTTGTATTTCCTGTGTCTCCTCCTGTTTCCAAGCAGGAAGTTAAGTCTGACAAAATATTTGCAATATGGTAAGAGAGATACAGCTTATTTTTGAAGTAGATAAAAGACATCTTCAGCACTCAGTAATTTATTATGTATTTGAGTATTTGTGTTTTCACTGTTTACATTTATTTTGGTCAATCTTATTTGTAATTTAAATTAATAGGACCATTTATTTAGGTTTTTCGTGATCTGTATTTTGCCCTATGTTTAAAAATTGACAAACAAGAAAAACAAGCTTTAATTATGCATCTGAAATTATGGAAGCTTTGTGTCTTCTTTCTGTTTTGAAAACTTCATTTTTTAATAGACAATACATTGAAACGGTTTATAATGCAAATGGCATAAAAGAGTATCCAGCAGTGAAGTGTCTTTCCTCCCTCAGACGCTTAGCTACCCTTTTCTTGACCTAGACAAGCAGCAACTATTTCTGGATTTTTGTGTATCTTTCTAGAATCATATTATGCATATATAAGCATACAATATGTTCTTTTTTTTTTACTCTCCTTTGTGCACAAATGGTAGCATTCTGCTCCTTGCTTGTTGTTCTGAGTTATGTTCTATACATAAAGGGTTCCCTAATTCTTTTGTTGTGATTTGTTCGGTTTTTTCCTAAAGCTGCATGGTAATCTGTTATGCTCATGTGCTATAATTTATTTTAACCAATTCACTAATGGATACTTGGATTGTTTCCATTTTTTTTTCTGTTCCGAATAATGCTTCGATGAATAGCCATGTTCATTTGTATTTATTTTTTTAATATTGCTAAAGAACCTCTATGGTGGTTCTGCCTTGCTGATAGCAGTGCTGAAAAGGCTGATTTACTGCACCCTTGCCAACAGAGCTGGTTACCAAGCTTTGTTACCCAGTCTGATAATAAAAATTGGCATCTCAGTGTAGACTGATTTGCATTTCCCTCATTTTGAGTGCCGTTGAGTATCTTTTCGTCTTTTAGAGCCATTTGTACATCCTTTTATGTGAGTTGACCCTTTACCCTTTTTTTTTTTTTGATGGTTGGTCTTTTTTTCTAGTACTGATTTGTAGAAACTCTGTGTAAGTGAAATTAGCCCTTAATCTTTGATATATGTTGCACATTTTCTTGATCTTTTGATTTGCTTATGGTATTTTATTTTTGCATTTAAATTTATCAGTCTTCTTTATGGTTCTTGGGTTTCAGGTATTAGGAAGGACTTCCCCCCTCTGAGATTATAATAGCATTCTCCAGTGTGTTTTCATTTAATGTTTTCATGGTGTCATTTATTAAATTTAAGTCCTTGATACATTCTCTAGAGTGTCTACATGTCTATCTTATTTATCAAATAATTCATCTTTTCCCCACTGATCTGGGATGCCATTTTTATCATAAGTACACTAAACTGTCATGTATATTTATATCTATTTTTGGACCTCATTTTATGTCCCATTGATTTGTTTAGTCATGAACCAGTACCACACTATCTTTACTGTAGTTGTATATGTTTTAGTATCTGGTGGGGATAACTCCTCTTTCTGGTACTCTTTTTGTTCAGGATTTTATTTTTCCATCAGGACTTTTGAATTGGCTTATCTGATTCCAAAAAATATCAATTGGTGTTTTGAGGATGATGAGTAAAATTTATAAATTTTATAAACTTATAATTAAATTTATAAGTTAAGAAGTTACATATTTAGCATTTCTGAGACTATAGTATGCATTTCATTTCTTCAAGTTGTCTTTTGTGTTTCTCAGAAGCAACTTAGCGTTTTCATTTTGTAAGCCTTACTGCTTTTTGGTTTTTCCCCCTAAACATTTTTTCCCCATGCAGATGATGAAAATTTGCCTACTTTTAATTGAGTGGTTTGCAAATTGTGAGCCCTGATTTATGATATCAAGTTAGTGGATTGTGACCAGGATTTTTAAAATACAAAAGAGAATAGAAAAGAAAAATCAGAATGTAACACTCATTGTATAAGACTTAAGGGTGTTTTGAAACTTCATAGGTGTTATGTAACTAATAACTATTATATGTGTGTGGTATACTTGGTCATGATAGAATATGTATTTCTTACTGAAGGCTGTGGTCAAAAAGTTTGAAAGTCACTAACAGATGGTATGTATGAAAGCTATTCACGTGATTTCTTAAAGAGATACTAAATGTATCTTAGTGCTTATTGTTGTGACTTAATAGGGAGCCCACGGGAGACAGTTGTTTAAACCTTGAGCAAAATTTTGATGCCATTTTGAAGAATGGCTAATAGGGAGAAGAGAGTGGAGACACGACACCAATTAGCAGGTTGTTAAATAATCCAGACTACAGGTAAAATGTGGCCTTTTGAACTAAATGGCAGTGGGAATGGAAAGGAAGAAGAAATGTTTCAGAGGTATTTTGAAGCAAAGATAATGAGCTAAGGAATGTGTAGAAAAGAGCTTGCAGGGCAGAACAGAAGGGAGGATAGGGTTCAGGTAGGACATGTTGAGGCTGTAATGCTGGTGGGTAAGCCTGGGAAGTAGGAGAAAGAATATATCAAACAGACCATTGGAAGTGTGGATCTGGAGCTCAGAGGTGAGAACTAGACAGGTAGTTTAAGGATTCGTTTCCTTCAAAGGTAAGAAAATGGATACAGTTCTGTGGAGATAATGTATAGAGAAGAAAGCCAAAGAGGACTGCAGGCTGGGTGGGACGACTATATAAAGTAAAATTGTCAATAGATAGATACACAGAACGTGAGAGCACTCATGTTACTAACTACCAAGCACTGCACTCTACCTCTCCTCTGTGCTTTACATTTGTTTTCTCCGTCATGTCTTTCAATGCTACACCATTTTACAGAGGAAGAAATTGCGGTGAGGTGATGTAGTCAGAATAACACAAGAAGTGGTAGAGTTTAGATTCCACCTCAGGTCCGAAATTCTGAAGCCCCACTTCTAGTTACTGTAACACATTGCTTCTAAGAGTGCAGAATACTTCAAGATGGAAGAAAGTGTTTAATATTTGTAGTAATAATTCTAGACATTATTGAGGATACTTGCCATATGCCAGACACTGTTAAACTCTGTCTGGATTATTCCATTAATCCCCACAGCAAATTTTTCAGGTCAATACTGTTATTCTATCAACACCCATTTTGCAGATAAGGAAGCTGGGACATAGAGAGGTTTGTCCAAGTGTGCATATGTATTAAGTGGTAGAGCTGTTGAGAGTTGTAGAGTGGACAAGTAGGATGAAAACTCAGAGGAAAAAAGGCATCCAAGTTTGACTAATAGGTTTTTGTTGGCAGTGTTGTTAAATGGTTTTGAGTGCAAATAATAACTAACATTTATTGAGCATTTTCTTTGTAACAGGCTCTGTTCTAAGTTCATTCAATTTTTATAACAGTCCTCAAAGTACATATTGTTGTCCCCACTTTATAAATGAGTAGACTGAGGCACAGAGCAGTTGTGTTAAATCCCTAGTAGGAGACAGAGTTTAAGATTTAACCCAGGCAAACTGGCTTCAGAACCCATCCTCTTAACCAGGCTGAGCAAACTGTTTCTGGTGGGGCAAATCTGGCCTCCTGCCTTTTTTTGTAAATACATTTCTATTGGAGCACAGCCACTCTTACTCATTTATGTATCACCGTATCTCATTCATTTATGTATGGCTCCTTTAGGAATAGTTGCAACATACCACGTGTCCTGGAAAGTCTAAAATATTTGCTATCTAGCCCTTTACACAAAGTTTTTCAACCTCTTAGAACCATTAGACTGGATGAAAAGCCAAATCCTGGTGAATTTAGTCATGACCTGTTTATAGGGGTTTGGCAGTTAAAAAAAAAAAAGTTAAATTGGATGGTAGCTTTAAGAGGAAATATGGTAAAATGAAAGTTTTTCACAGAGGAAGGATTGAGTGTATGTTAGTAGCATAAGAAAAAATGTCAGTTGAGTGGGAGATAAAGCTGAAGAGAGAGGCGGCATAGGGGTTTGGAGACTGCAGGAGATGGGGGGAAAGATTTATTGCTGGAAAGGAGCCAAAGACTTTTCTTTGACACACTGAGCAGAAGCAAAAAAGAGAAAAGGTATTAAAAATAGAGGGCTGTTTTGAATTGGAGGCAAGGGCAATAATAGTAATTTTTATTCAATGGCTGTAACCTCATTCAAGTAAGGATGAAGATAAAGGAAGATGGTTCCAATAATTGTCCTTTTGCGCACAATTCCTGCTTTTTAAATCTCCCAATCATGCTTAGTGCTCCGAAAGAAATAAGTAAGAAAGAGAAAGAATTGTTATAGAATTTGCAGTAGTGTTATAAGGTGTTTTTTTCTTTAAAGTCTAACAGGTTAAAGTTAGGAAATGTAAGTAGGCTTTACATTTTTGCTGGTTATATAAGTTATTGTAAATAGACATTATAAATTACTATTTAAAGTTTACTTTCCAATGAGATGTTTAAAAGTGTTGTTGAGGTATAATTGATATTCAGTAAAATACGTATATTTAAAGGATACAGTTTAATCAATTTTGACATAAAAACCCTTGTGAAACTGTCCCAATCTAGATAATGGGTGCCCCTTGGTACTCCTTCCTTTCTGCGCCTTCCTGTAGTCCCCTTTCATCAATTTTGTTACGTGGTGTTTTCATTTTCATTGTGTTCAAAACACTTTCTAATTTCCCTTTTTCTTCTTTGACCCATGGGTTATTTAGAAGTGTTACTTAGTTTCCTGGTATCTGGGGATTTTCCAGAGATCTTTCCCGTTATTTCTAATTTAATTCCATCTAGTCACAGAACATACTTTGCCTGCTTTGAATCCTTTTAAACCCATTTTGACTTGTTTTATAGTATGGTCTATCTTGGCAGATATTCAGTGTGTACTTGAAAAGACATGCATTCTGCTGTTACTGGATGGAGTGTTGTACACCTGTCTGTCTGGTAGAGGAGGCTCATAGTATTGTTGAAGTCTTCCATATCCTTACTGATTTTCCGTATACGTGTTCTGTCAATTATTGAGAGAGAGCTATTGAAGTCTCTGGCTATAATTATAAATTTGTCTATTTCTCATTGTGGTTCAATTAGGTTTTGCTTCGTGCATTTTGAAGTTGTTTATTAGGTGCATAAATGAATTGTTATGTCCTCTTGGTAAACTGACTCCTTCCTTATAACAAAATGACTTCTCCATCGTAATTTCTTTTACTGGGAAATCTACTCTGTGTGATGTTAGGCACTAAGCTGGGGCTATTGTAGAGCCTACCGTGTTCGTTTCTTGTCTGTCAAGATTCTTGTCTTTTGTTGCCTTTTAGCCAACGTCTTGAAAATTTTTGTTTCATGTATTTTGTATGAGTTTCTTTTGGTTATTTCAGGCAGAAGTGTAAACGTGTTTTTCCATCTTGGCCAGAGCAAAAGTCCAAAAATAGCTTTAAAATTATTTATGGTGATCCTTAAAGTTTTTCTTTTGTTTGTATCTGCAGTATTTAGAAGAATCTGATGAAAGGTGTGGTCCTTAGCCCCTCATATCTACAAAGGCTTATCCTTGTAAAAGCTTGATTGTAATTTCATGAGGTTTAGAGGCTTGAGGCTTCCTTCATCCTGGTTTAGGAGTTCTTGCTTTCCAGAAAGCATTTTCAACCCTAGTTGTACACTGGAATCACATGGGAGAGCTTTTGAACAAATACTTATGCTCCACCAGGCTTGTGAAATCTGAATTTTTGGTGGTAGGACCCAGATTTTTGTTTTTGAAACTTCCTAGGTAATTCTGTTGTGCAGCTAAACTTCAAAACAGCTTGCTTTAGAGCAAAGGATGGCTTCCTCTTCACTTTGTCTCTCTACCTTCCCTTTATTGGCAAGGATCCTAGGGATGTTGGGATACAAGGAACCAATTGCTCCTTAAACTCACCCTGAGTAGAAGGGGTTACTTTTAAAAAAATTTCCAATTCCACCTTCAGATTTTGTCTTAGTAAATTGTATCTGGGCTTTTTGCAAAGGTGCATAGAGAAGAAGTTAAAATAAGAAAAGATTTTCAGTTATATTTCACAATTTGCTTTATAGCAAAATGCAAAATGTTAAAATATCCCTACGGCAAACAAGAGACAGCAATATATATCAACTAACATGGACCTCAGAGCCCAAGAGCCTGTAAGAAATAGGCTATAAATAAATAGGAATTTAAATTTTCTGAAGCATTGGGTGTTTATGTGATATGCTTTGTATATAGGACTTACGCTATGTCAAATGTATATACGACTTCAATTATTGGTAATTCACAGTGAAAAATACACTTCATTTGACTAAAGCGGGCCACGGTGCATTTAGCTATTTTTACAAATGCCATAAAGCAGTAAGCAAGAGAGAATAGCACAGAGTGCTCTTAATGAGAGGTCTGATGTAAGAGGTCTTCCTCTGAGACGGATTGATTTCACATTGTGTCACTTTTTAGATGTGTCGAATTATGTAATGCGTGGAGTAGTAAGTTTGGAATGGCAGCCACTTGTATGCAAGCTGATTCTTTTTTATGATTTCTTTAATGAAGAACTTGAACATCATATTCATTTTGTGTCTTAGGCTTTTCAGTTTCCTAATCTTCTGATGCTTCTAGAAGTAATGGTAAATTTTTAAGAGATTAAATGTCTTTGTATAAATCTAGTTTAAAATATTTTCTTCCTCATTTATTGTAACCAACCTTTCCCTGTAGCTGTGAACTTCACAGAAGTTAATGAAGAAAACAAAAACGATCTCTTCAGAGAAGTGTTTTCTTCCATTGAGACCTTGGCCTTTACCTTTGGGAATATGTAAGTAGAGGACTGTCATATAAAGAAATTTGGGCCTGGGTGTCTCAGAATATGTCACATAATTCAGTAGATACATAGAAAGTAAAGTGTTAACCAATATAAAATATCATCACAACACTCGAAAAAAATACGTTCATTATTTCATTATTGTTTTGTTACTGTTTTTGGCAGTGTGTATATAGCTGTTCAGAAGCAACATCCATTTGCAAGTGACTATGTTTATGTGAATAGATTCCTAGGAGTTTATTTCTAAGGTTCTCACTTTAAAAAAATTATTCTAGATGACATGTTGCATGTGAAGCCTGTGACAGAGCAATGTAATGACTTGTCTTTTTATTTCTATTTCTATTTCTTTTCTTCTTTTTTTTTTTTTTAACTTCCCTGGATAGCCTGACAAACTTCCTTATGGGAGATGTAGGCAATGATTCATTATTGCGACTGCCTGTTTCTCGGGAAAGTAAGGTAGGCCAAGTTTGGTGAAAGCAGAGACTTTAATATTTTTAACTTAATATTTCAATAATTTCCTGATCTTAATCTCAGAATTAGTCTTTGATAGTTTTTGAGTTGAGCAAGAAAAACAGATCAGTTCATTTTAAATATGATAACTTATAGTCAGTTTCTGGAACAAAAATTTAATTATACTTCCAAGTGGAGTTATCATTTTGAAAGAATGTATTTGATAGTTTAATGGTGTCCTATGTAATGGATCTGTATGTCATATGGTCCAAAATCTTAGTAAGTAATTCTTAACCGTCTTTCTCTCCTGACATTGTCACAGTTCTTAAAGACTGGTGGAAACTTAGAAAAATAACACAAGAAGTAAAGAGGGTGTTAATCTTTTCACACATCCTATAGTTTGTTACCATGAAACACTTGTTAATAGGCTGTAGGTCTTAATTCTCCCTAAGAGCAGTATGTCAGAGGATTGCAGTTGCGATTTATTATTTTTTTTAAAGATTTTATTTAATTATTTGAGAGAGAGCAAGAGAGCACAAGTGGGGGGGAGGGGGCAGAGGGAGAAGCAGAAGCAGACTCCCCACTGAGCAGGGAGCCTGACAAAGGGCTCAATCCCAGGACCCTGGGATCATGACCTGAGCCAAAGGCACTCGCTTAACCAACTGAGTCACCCAGGCACCCCCCAATTCCCAATTTAAAGAAAAATTACTCTGAAATAATAGAACATGAAGAATGTAGAATATTGTTTTAAAGATTTATAGTAATGCTATTTTTATTTGACTAAAATTTTTTCACTAAATGCAGGCTATTTTTAAAAACTGGAATAGGGACATACGTTAATAATTTCTTTTTAAGGATGTTCAAATCCAGAAGGAGTTCAACAAATATTTGGAAATGTGCCAAGTATTTGTGTTATATCAAAATAATATAAAAATTGCAGGTCTTTCTTAAAATGTTACAAAATATGAATGACTAATCAAAGCATTTGTTATATGTACTATAATATTGAGAAAACAATTGACTATTTCTGAAGTCATCTATTGATGAATCAAGGATAGTGTATAAACCATATCAGAGTAATGAAGAATTTTAAGATCCTTAAATATTTTGCTATTGTTTATAATTTTTCTTCAATTTTATCTTTTCAAATATATTAATTCAGAAGATAAAATAACATTATATCTGTGTGACAAGGCTCTGAAGAATTAGAATTTTAGGTGTGAATTATATTTCCTGTTCTTGTTGGCTCTATTGTGTGCACATACTACACTGATTCTTAATAGGAAAATACTTTTTCGTTTTTTTCTTTTGCACCTTATTTTCCTTTTTGCAGTATTTAATTAACCCTAGCGATTGAGCTTTAAAAGTCCATGATGATATAATGCTACTAATAAAATTACTTTGGTGAAGAGTTTTGAAAAATACTTTAAATAATAATTGCCATTTATTTAATAGTGTTTATTATGTACCATGCCCTGTGCTAAGCCTAGATCATCTTAAGCCTTAAAGTAGCCCTATGAAACGAGTGTTCTTATCCCAATTAAGCCTAAATATATGGTAGTCCAGTGTCATACAGCTACTAAGTGGTAGAGCTGGACTTCATACCCAGGTGTCTTTGATCCCTTTTGCATTGAATCCCTGCGTAGTCTGTATTGCCCAACCAAATAGATCACATTTGTTTAAGATCTCACAGTTGTGGTAGATATGTTCTCCTGCACTGTCCAGTAACGTAGCCACATGCCACATGTAGCTCTTTAAATTTAAATTACTTAAAATAAATAAAATTGAAAATATACTTCTTATTTACATTAGCCACTTTTCATATGCTCAGATAGCCACTACATCTACCTTACTGGACAGTGCAGATACAGAACATTTCCATCATCATAGAAAGTTCTGCACGAAGTTGTCCACTGGACTTTCAGAGAAATGCTTGTCATATGATAAAATGGTAAAAGATGGCTGGAAGAAACAGGTTTTTGTCTTCAGTTTCAGTGATAATCTATTTAGATTGTTTCTGTAACTTCCTGACTAATATTTTTGAAATCTGCAGAATTTAAAGTTTTGAATGGATTTATTAATGTTAACTAATGCTGTTAGTAAACAATGAGGTTATTTATTCTTGGATCTTGAGAACTGCAATTATAAAAAGGTATGTAATTCTTAGAAGATGTAACATTCAAACAGATTTCTTAGGCCCTTTGAGTTCTAAATACTTGAAATTCCTTAACAGGAATTATGTCACAGTAACAAATTAGAGTGAAAAATTTCTGAAGCAAAGATCTGTTATCTTCTGCTCTAATCTTAAATTTGTTTTCTTCTGTGTTGTAAGTCTTTTGAAAATGTTTCCGCGGAATCAGTGGACTCACCCAACGAAAAAGGTAATGCTTGAGGTACTTAGAATCTTAGTCAAATGTTTTGCAGCTCCTTCCTTTCTTTCTTTCTTTTCTTTTCTTTCTTCTCTCTCTCTCTTTTTTTTTTTTAACCACTCCCCAACCCCCTACAGTTACTTTCAATACATGTTTTGGATTACTTAATCTCTTCTTGCTCAGTAACCTCAAGTACTCATTTTTAACACAAAATGATGTGTAAAAATTTTGCACAAAAATTTAAGAAAAAACCCTGCTACAATAGATAGATAATATAGAGACCGATCAAGATTATATAGGGTTTATAACTTGATGAACAATAGAAATATATATTAAGATAAAAAACATAATTTGAAACCATTTTAAGTTTAAACTGTGACCTTTAATTCTAAATTTGTCACTTGTATTTTTTTTAAACAGTTTTCATTGAAGAACATCTTAGGATTTGAATGCTTCTTTGTTTAGAGTTTATGTGCTGATATTTAATATATACTTGATATTTTTATTTTCAGGAAGTTTTTCTCCTGTAGAACTAGACAGCGTGCTATTGAAGAACACTGATTCTGTAGAATTGGCTTTGTCTTATGCTAAAACATGGTCAAAATATACCAAGAACATAGTTTCATGGGTTGAAAAGAAGCTTAACTTGGGTGAGTTGCCCTTTGGAGCATCTGATTAACTCTGGAGTGTAAGAACTAAATTGTTTGCAATTCATTTTCTACAGACGATGACTAATATGATTCCAAATTAGTAGCTTCTTCATTGTAGTGAATAAAATCATTGTCCATTTTCTCTTCTTGAAATAGGAAAGACTCTTCTTACAATAAATGTACTTATTGAACATTACTGTGGGCCAACCACTCGACCTGGGGACACAAAGACAAATAGTATACAGTCTTTGCCTTTAAGGAAGTCATACCCCAGTGGGCAAAAAGAGATGCAATCATCAGATAATATGGTTAAAAGAAATAAAAGCAACAATAGATATATGAGCACTGGCCATGGAAACATCTTAATAGCTAGTATTTTCCCAGTGCTTTACAGTTGACAAAATACTTTCACACCTTGTACCTCACTTATCCTTACCAAAACCCTGGGAAGAAGTCAAGAAAAGAATTGTTCCCATTTTACAGCTCAGGCAAACAAGACAGGTGATTTGCCTAAGGTCAGATAGCAGATTTGCGTAGGATTATATAGCACTAACTGGAAGAATATAGGATTTACCCAAATCCTGTGCTCTTTCTACCAAATTGTTTGCTTTAAATAGGGAACGCCCCTCAGAATCACCTGAATAGCCTTATAAAGGGGCAATACACAGGCCTAGGTCCCATCTCCAAGAGAAGTGAGGCCAAGAATGTGTATTTTGAAAGTTTCCTAGTCGGTTTTGATGTGCCCTCTGGATAAGAATCACAGTATCCTATGACGCAGACTAGTATGGGTGCGTGCTCACTCTTTTATGTGGGAATCACGAATAATTTTAGAGTGTGGGGGGCGGTAGTTAATTTACCTTCTGATGTTTTCTTTGACCATTTCAGAATTGGAGTCCACTAGGAACATTGTCAAGTTGGCAGAGGCAACTAGAAGTAACATTGGAATGCAGGTAAGTGTTGAGTGACCTCCTAGGGTATGGGACCAAGAGGTTACCTGGATGAGCTCATGATAGTGCCTTGTGAAGTCAGAAACTTATATACTAAATAAAGGAAAGAAGTGAAATAATAAACTTTTGGCTGGGCAAAATAAAAGCCTTTTAAATTTATGTGGAGACCCATTATGAAAAAAAAAACTAGGAAAATCACAATTTTATACAAATGTTGATTGTTTTGTTAGCCAGTAGTCTTGCTACCTAGTTTTATAATTAGTATTCTTTAGTATCTTTCTCATATAGTCATCTTTATGACTACTCATTTGTCTGCAGAAAAATGTCCAAACTTAAAATTTCTCCCTCTGAAGAAGAATTGGTTGGGGGTGTAGAACTCTAGTGCTATTTCTGTTGGAAAATTTACTTTTCAATTGTAAATTCTAGGAGTTTATGCCACTTCAGTCTCTATTTACCAATGCTCTTCTTAATGATATAAAGAATAGTCACCTTTTACAACAAACAATTGCAGCTCTCCAAGCCAACAAATTTGTGCAGGTAAAAATTTATACATATGATACACTTTTTTTTTTCTTTTAACAACAGCATACCTTTAGAAAACAGCTTTTTTTTTTCTTTCTTGTTTTAAAATACCCTTGACAGCCTCTACTTGGGAGGAAAAATGAAATGGAAAAACAAAGGAAAGAAATAAAAGAACTTTGGAAACAGGAACAAAATAAAATGGTGAGTATCCTAGTGGAGTTTCATCTACCTGCTTGTGAGCATCTGAAATCATGTGCACTATGTACGCACCTACCCTGGGAGATGCTTACCTTACTCTGTAGTTTTTCTAAGGTGCTGTTTGAACTATCTTGTCGAATATGCTAACGAAACTTGTACATTAGGCTTTGTTTGTTACTCTGTATTTAATGGTCTTTTTTTCCCCCTGTATAGCTGGAAACAGAGACTGCTCTTAAAAAGGCAAAGTTGTTGTGCATGCAGCGTCAAGATGAGTATGAAAAGGCAAAATCCTCCATGTTCCGCGCAGAAGAGGAGCACCTGTGCTCAAGTGGCGGATTAGTAAAAAACCTCAACAAGCAGCTAGAGAAAAAGCGAAGGTTGGAAGAGGAGGCTCTTCAGAAAGTAATCACCTTTGTTATTTGCAAGCTGAATTAGCAATAATCTGCTAAGGCATCAGTTCTCAAATGTTAGCATGCATCAGGATTGCCTGGAGGGCTTGTTAAAACAGGCCGCTGGGCCAGACTTCCAGAGTGTCTGGTTCAGTAGCCCTAGGGTTGGCCCCAGACAGCTTGCGCTTCTAGGCTCACAGGCGGCGGCTGCTGCTGTTGGTGATGGGGATCCACACTCTGAGAACCAGTGTGCTAAGAGATATTTGCTTATCTTTTAAATCTTTGGGTTTGTTTCTGAGAAAGTGTCTTAGAGAAGGCAGTAGTTTAATATTTTTTACTTCATTGTTCAGGAAGTTCACCTTTTAGGCCACTGTGCGATAGCAAAGCTAGGCTGGAGCTTTATATTGCTTATGAAATATAATTTGATGAATTCTGTAAGATTACATAGGAAATGGTAAATATAAATAGAAAAGACTGTTACATAGAAGTAGACATTTATTTTGTATATGGTATACCAATTGTAAGTCCTACTTGACTGTGCACTAAAGTCTAGTGCTCTTGAGTCACTGACCAGAACAGTCTGTTATCTTTAGAAATATTCTATTTATTTATTTATTTTTAAGATTTTATTTATTTATTTGACAGAGATAGAGACAGCCAGCGAGAGAGGGAACACAAGCAGGGGGAGTGGGAGAGGAAGAAGCAGGCTCATAGCAGAGGAGCCTGATGTGGGGCTCGATCCCATAACGCCGGGATCACGCCCTGAGCCGAAGGCAGACGCTTAACCGCTGTGCCACCCAGGCGCCCCTAGAAATATTCTATTTAAAACAGACTATTCCATAATTTTTATGCAAAAAGTCTTTTCAGTTCTTTCCATTGAGTTTTATTATAATAAGTATTTGTTTTAAAATATAAATTCTGGTGATCAGTGTTATTTTTTTCTGTGATATTCTTAAAGGTAGAAGAAGCAAATGAACTCTACAAAGTTTGTGTGACAAATGTTGAAGAGAGACGAAATGATCTAGAAAATACCAAAAGAGAAATTTTAACACAACTCCAGAAACTTGTTTTTCAGTGTGATCTCACCCTTAAAGCTGTAAGTATTTTGTTCAGTATTTTGAAGGCCAGGGGCAAAAAAGGGTCTAAATTATCAGCAGAAGGAAGAGGGATGCTTGATGAGTCATGATTCTTAAGGGATTTAATTTCTAAGATTAATGAAACATTTAGAGTTTAGAAATGGACTTTTAGCTTTTAATAGTGGTAAATGGTTTGAGTTACATTTTTTTATCTGGTCCCCCACCCCATGGATCAATGTTTTGTCCAATTAAAAGTCCAAGAGTTTGAAATTGCCTCTAAGCCACTGTCTTTCTTGGCTTGGTTGACAAAATGGATTTGACTATTGAAACTTCTGTTAGCACTATGAGATATTTCTTCAAAATTTGAGTAAACTAAATATTAAAATTGAACACAATGATTTATTTGGGGGGAAAAAAGCATCCTGTCCTCAAGTGTTTTCACTTGCCTCTTTAAAATGATTTTTG
This sequence comes from Ailuropoda melanoleuca, assembly GCF_002007445.2. NCBI lineage: Eukaryota > Metazoa > Chordata > Mammalia > Carnivora > Ursidae > Ailuropoda > Ailuropoda melanoleuca. The sequence goes on along the minus strand of NC_048219.1, from coordinate 63,956,863 downwards.
TAAAAAGTTTATGTATGAAATACTTTTTTTTTGATGTACATTTCACAAGTTTTAACACACGTATAAATTTGTGTAACCGCCACTATTGCAATCAGGATTCAGAAGAATTCCATCGCTCCAAAAAATTTTACTCATGCTGCCCCTTTGTAGTCAAACTCTCTACCCACCCCTAACCCTTGGCAAATATTGATATATTCTCCATCTTTATAGCTTGATCTTTTCCAGAGTGTCATATAAATGGAATCCTATAGTATGTGATTTGGAGACTGGCTTCTTTTGCTTGGCATAATGTCTTTGAGATTCATCAGTGTTATACCTGTACCAGTACTTCATTTCTTTTTATTACTGAATAGTATTCCATTATATGAATTTACCATAGTGTTTATCCATTCATCAGTTGGACATCTATGTTGTTTCCATTTTGGGGTGATTGTGAATATAGAGCTGCTATGAATATTTGTCTACAGGTTTTTGTGTCAACATAAGTTTTCATATTTCTAGGGTAAGCACGTAGGAGTAAGATTACTGGATGTTATGGTAAATGTCTGTTTACCTTTATAAGAAATTGCCAAATTGTTTTCCAGAATGGCCATAACATTTTCATTCTAACCAGTAATATATGAGAGTTCCGATTGTTCTGCATCCTTGACAATACTTGTCGGTTGTTGTTTTTATATTTTAACTGTTCTAATGTGTGTGTAGTGGTAGTTGTTTTAATTCGTGTTTCTGGAGTGACTAATGATATTGAGCATATTTTCAAGGACTTATTTGTAGTCTGTATTTTGCCAATTTTTTTAAATTGAGTTGTTTGTTTTCTTATTGAGCTTGCATATTTTGTCTTCCAGTCTGAAACTTCTCTTCTTTTAGCAGTTTGTTTCAGGGAACAAAAGGTTATAATTTTGATGGAATCTAACTTATCAATTTTTTCTTTTATGTGTCATGCTTTTCGCATTATATCTAAGAGAGTTTCAGGGTCACAAAGACTTCTCTCCTATGTTTTCTACTAAAAATTTTATAGTTTAGCATGGATACACGATCTATTTTGACTTAATTTTCATATAAGGTGTGACGTATAGGTTGAGATTCATTTTTTGTATGTAGATGTTATGTTAAAATTATGCCTGTGGGATTTTAATTTATGGAGGTGACTGAATGCTGACATGGAGAGGTCAATGATACTGAAAGATGAATTGCTTACTTATATTTTCCCAGAGAGGGGGACGTGCTGTGCCACGTAGGGCTACCAAAGTATCAGGTTTGGTGAAGCAGAGACTGGAGTGAGGGGAAAGCTGAGTAGAGAGGCTTTACTGGGGTTTCCAAGGGAAAGACAAGTTAGGACAGGATAAGCAGTATAGGTTTGGCCAGTTTGGATAATTCCTGGGATGGTCTCTAGTTGCCTGGTACCTGGCTCTGGGATAATTCGGAGCAGGAGAAAGTAACAACTTGGTGTGTGAGTTAGATAATGAGGTTGTTCAGGTTGCACATGAAAGAGATGGCCTCCCACCACTCCCCACCCCTGTGCTAAGAGTTGGTTAGCCCTGGGAGGAGCAGACTTTCCCCAGCCTGCAAGCTTTTCAAGATGTCAAAACATTATAAAATATGGAAAATAAAAAACATTATTAATACAGGTGTCTACTTGTTACAGTACCATTTGTTGAAAACATTGTGCCATCTCCATTGATTTGTCATTGCATCTTTGTCAAAAATCAGTTGACCATATTTTTATAGGTCAATTTCTGGATTCTCTATTTTGTTCCATGGATATATGTGCCCGTCATTTGGCCCAAACTCTACTACTCTGTTGATTACTTTTGTTTTATAACAAGTCTTAAAATGAAGTAGTGTGAATCTTCAACTCTATTTTTCTTCAGAATTGTTTTGAGTATTTAAGATCCTTTGCCCATAAAAACATTGGAATCAGCTTGCGATATCTACAAACAAATCCTGCTAAAATTCTAATTGGAATTGTGTTAAATCTTAGATCTGATGGGAAGAATTGACTACATATGTAGCATCTTAACTATATAGAGAGAGTTGTTTGATCCATGAAGACAGTATGCCTCCCCATTTATTTAGATACATGACATTTTTTTAATCAGCATTTTGTAGTTTTCAATGTAAAAGTCTTTCACATGTTTTGTTAGATTTAAACCTATGTATGTGTGTATTTATTTGGGTAGCTGCAGTGGATGTGACATAATAGATAAATAGCACATATAATTTACGTGTATGTATCTATGCACACACACGTCTTTAATTTCAAATTTCAATTGTTCATTGTTAGTATTTAAAAATACAAGTGATTTTTGTATGTTGATCTTGTATCTTGCAAATTTGCTAAAACTAAATAGTTCTAGGACTTTTTTTGTAGAATCATTGAGGTTTTCTACGTAGAAAATCATGTTATCTACAAATAGGGACAGTTTTATTTCTTCCTTTCCAATCTTTATTCCTTTTATTTCTTTTTCTTTCTGCACTGGATAGAGCTTCCAGTTCATTATTGAATAGGCTTGGGTGAGAGAAGATATCCTTGTCCTATTCTGGACTTCAAGGGCAAAGCACTTAGTTTTTCATCATTACATATGATGATAACTATAGGTTTTTTGATGATGCCCTTTATCAGGTAAGGAATTTCCCCTTTTTCTAGTTTGCTGGAAGTTTCATGATGAAGATGTTGGATTTTTTTTTCCACTGGTGAGACTTTTGGGGTTGTTACTGGAGCATAAGCTAGCAAAACTGTCTGCTACAGTATATATTGAATATGTATGTACATATATCCTTTATTCCTTTATATGTACCTTTACATACTATATATTGTATCATATACACCAAAATATGATAGAGAAACAGCTTTAGAACAAATAATATAAGTACAATTTATGGGACTTATGATGCAATTTTTGCTAATTAAATTATTATAAACATTTATAGTTGTGTCTTTGCTTTTTTTAAAAAAAGAAGTTAGATTTTATCAAATGATTTTTTCCACATCATTTGATTGATGTAGTAAAACAGTTTTTCTTTTGTAGTCTACTAATATGATGGATTACATTGATGTTTGAGTGCTGATCTAGTCTTGCATTCCTGGATAAACTGCTTTTGGTTGTGATGCATTGTTCCTTTTCTATATTGCTGGATTCAGTTTGCTAATGTTTTGTTGAGTATTTTTTCCTTTTTCTTCTCTGTTAATGAAAGACATCGGTATGTTGTTATTTATTTATTTTTTCTTATTCTGTCTTTATCTAGTTTAATATCAGGGTAATTCTGGCCTTATAAAATGAGTGGGGAAGTGTTCATTCCTGTCAGTATTCTGGAAGATTGTGTAGAATTGGTTACTTCTTTAGTTGTTTGATGGCATTCCCTGGTGAAAGTATCTGGGCTTGGAGTTTTCATTTTTGGAAGATTTTTCACTATGTGTTCAATTTCTTTTGAGAATAAACCTATTTGAATTAATTATTTCTTTTTGGGTGAATTTTGGTAATTTGTGGCTTTCATGGAATCAGTCCCTTTCGTACCCGTTGTCTAACTTATGTGCACAGAGTTGTTTACAGTTTTTCTTTATCCTTTCAGTGACTCAGTAGGCTGTAATGATATCCTCTCTTTGATTCCTAATATTGGTAATTTGTACCTTCTTTTTCTCTCTGGTTAGTCTGGCTAGATAGAGGTTTATCAATTTTACTGACCTTTTCAAAGAACTAGCTTTTAATTTTCATTGGTTTCTCTATTGTTATTTTTAATATTTTATTTATTTCTGCTTGGTTTGGGTTTATTTTGCTTTTCTTTTTAGATTCTTGGTGGTGGAAGCTTAGATTGTACATCTAAGAGGTTGAAACCTCCCTGCTTTTTTAATATACATATTTACTTATTTAGATTTCTCTCTAAGCACTGTTTATCTACATCCCACAAATTTTGAACTTTGTATTTCTATTTTTGTAAAATATAAAATATTTCCTAATTTCCCTTGAGACTTCATCTTTGGCCTGTGGATAGTGTGGAAGCTGATTGTTAATTTCCAAGTATTTGAGAATTTTCTAGGTAAATTCCTGATACTGATTTCTAGTTTAATTCTGTTATGATAAGAGAAATATTTTGTATAATTTCAATTTTCTTAGATTTGCTATGGTTTGCTTTATGATTCAGCATATGGTCTATCATGGTGAATGTTCCATACATATACTTTTAAAAATGTGTATTCTGCTCTTCTTGGCTGGGGTATTTTGTAAATGTCAACTGGTTATTGTTGGTTTACAGTGCTATTTATTTCTTCTATATCCTTGGTGATTTACTTTTTACTTCTATCAATTACAGAAAAATTTAGGGTTTTTTTTAAGTTTTTATTTAAATTTGAGTTAGTTAACATACGGTGTAATAGCAGTTTCAGGTGTACAATATAGTGATTCAGCACTTCCATAGGTCACCCAGTGCTCATCACAACTAGTGCCCTCCTTAATCCCATTCACCTATTTAACCCACCCCCTACCCACTTCCTCTCTGGTGACCAGTTTATTCAGAGAAAGGAGTTTTGAAGTCTTCAACATATTGTACATTTTTATCAGTTTTTGCTTTATGAATTTTGAAATTTCAGTTGATTGTGCATTAGTAAGTGTTACATATTCTTGATGAATTAATCCTTTTAGCCTTATGAAATGTCTCTTCTTATCCTGGTAATTTTTATTGCTTTTTAGTCTTTATTTAATACTGATGTAGCTGTTTCAGTTTCCTTTTGATTATTTTTATCATAATATATCTTTTTCCATTCTTCTACTTTGAGTTTTATCATTATATTTAAAATGAATTTCTTATATAGCATATAGTTCAGTCTTGATTTAAAAAAAAACTGTTAATCTATCTTTTAAGTGAAATACTTAGTTTATATTTAATGCAAATGTATGTTCAGACTTAGGCCTACTTTTCTCTCTTTCTGTTTGTACCTTATGTTTTCCGTCATCTGTTTGCCTTTTGCTGCCTTATATTGGATAAATTGATAATTTTTTAGAATTACCTATAATTAATATTACAGATTTAATTTTATCTATTTTTATTTATGTATTAGAGTTACATTTTAATTTCTCTAAAATGCTTATTTGCATTTTATTATCTACATTTTAATTTACTGGGCTTTTGACTATATCTCTTCTTACAGTTTTTTTTTTAATGGTTGCACTAGGGCTATATTTATAAAAACTTTTCACTGGCTTAATTAGAACTAATATTTTACCCCTTCAAGTGGAACGTAGAAACCACATAGTCCCACCATATAAGTCCCTTTTACTTGTTTTGGGTTGTAGTTGATAGTATATATTATATCTATATACTTTGAAAACCTCACCAGTCTTATAATTTTTGCTTTCAAGAGTCACATATTTTAGATAAGAGAAGTCATCTTTTTTAATTACCCAGATATTTACCATTTCTGTTTCTACTCTTCCATTTCTAAGGTTCTTTCCTTTTGATATCATTTCTCTCTTTTCTAAAGAACTTCCTTCAGCATTTCTGTTATAGCAGGTCTTCTGGTGGTGAATTCTGTATTTCATCTGAGAATGTCTTTGTTTCATCTTTATTCCTGAAAGATATTTTCATTTGATAAAGAATTTAGTTCTTTTCTTTCAACACTTTAAAAATGTCCTTCCACTGCCTTCTGGCCTCTGTGTTTCTAATGAGAAATCCTTAGTCATTTGAATTATTGTTTCCTCAATGTGGAATGTGTTGGGAGTTTTTTGTTTTGTTTTCTGCTTGCAAGATTTTTTTCTTTGTTTTTGGTTTTCAACATTTTGATTACAGTTTATTTGGGTGTGAATTTTATTGAATTTATTCTGTTTTGGGTTCCCTGAGCTTCTTGAATCGGCAGGTTTAACTCGTTATATTTGGGAAGTTTTCAGCTATTGTTCCTTCAAAATTTTTTGTAGCCCTCTGTCTTCTTCCTCTAAGACTCCAGTGACTCAAATTTTAGACCTATGTTTTTATCCTATGGGTTTGTGGGAGGGGAGTCTTTTTTTTTTTTCCCCAAATCTTTTCTCTTGATTGTTTTTCTATTGATCTATCTTCAAGTTCACTGACTCTTTCCTTTGTTATCTCTATTTTCCTCTATAGTCAAAACAGTAAAATTTTTTGTTTAGGATATTTTATTTTCCTGTTTCTTTTTTATATCTTCCATTTCTGTGCTGCGGCTTCAGTCTTCCCATATTTTAAGATTATTTGCTCTTACATATTTAAACCGTCCTAATAGCTGCTTTAAAGTCTTTATCTGATAATCCAAATAGGTGAGTCATCTCAGGGTTAGTGTCTGTTTTTTGTCGTTTATCTTGCGTGTTGATGAGATTTCCTGGTCCTTCATGTAACAAGCAATTTTGGATGATATTCTGGACGTTTCAGTATTACCTTATGTGACTCAGGGTCATCTTTCTAACCTATACTGAATGTTGATCTTTTTTTCATTTTTAGCAGGCATTTGATTAGGTTCACTCTACAGCTCCTAAAGAATCCCTTCCAAGTCTTCCAGCTGTGAAACTTAGTCAACCTACTCTGCTGCTATTGAGGGCCAAGTAGGGAAAGGATAAAGACAAAAAACAATAGGGATTTCAGAACCCTCACTCTACAGATCCAGCTTATCTGGTCCTAGAGAAGAATTCCCCTCAAAGTTGTAGATGTCCGTTGAGCTGCTACTGCCGTCAGTGCCACAGCACCACATCTTAGTGCTTGGGACTTGTTTTGGGTCTGGGGGACAAGAGAAAACAGACAGACAAAAGAAACCAGAGGGTCCTCCCCTCCCTTTCAGTCACATGTCTTTGACTAGGAGTTCAGTATTGGCTGGGAAACAGCAGCAAAAGAAATAACAGGAAGCATACCCCTGGATTGCTCATAACCTTGATTTGTTGTTTCTTTCCACAATCAGCCTGCTACCATTTACTTTTCAGAGTTCTCAGAAAGTTGAGAATTCAGTAGGAAACTGGGGGGCGGGGGGAGCGAGCCTATTCCATTTGAGTCAGAAACTCTCCATAAAATGTTCCTGAGTATTTAAAATTCTATCTCATTCATTTACCAAATTCTGATTAATGTGTGATTAATTTAGAGAGCCAATTTTAGCAAAATGATTTAGAAGAATTATAAAAATCCCAGGGTTAGAAATTACATTATGAGTTACTTAGGCCACCCTTTATACTTGACAAGTCCTTTTCACCTCAGACAGTAGCTCATGATAGCTAAGATTGAGTATGTGCCTGCCAGTGTATTACGTTCTTTGCCTACATTAACTCATTTAATTCTCACACAATCCCATGCCTTTAGCTCTATCTTGCTGGTAAAGAAACTAAAGTTTAGAAAACCTTTCTTCTCAAAATGTGGTCCTTGGGCCCATCACGTTCTCATTACATTGGGAGCCTGTGAGGAATGCAGAATCTTCAACTCAGACTTTTAGAATCAGAATCTGCGTTTTAAACAGGAATCTCCCACATGATTCATTTGCACTTTAACTTTTTTTGAAGCATTTGCTTAGAGAAGTTACAAATAACTTGATCAAGGTCACCCAGCATGTAAATTGTAAAGCTAGGATAGAACTTGGTTGAATGACTTCAGAATCTGTACTCTTAAATACTGTGCTGCCTTGCTGAATGGTTATTTAGCCTGGTGTCACAACCCCAAAATTAATATAATTTTTATATAGAGCTGAAAGAAAATCTGTTTTCTTGTGGACCTTTCAAGTTATACCTTACTGCTATAATCCCTCTTCTACAAAATAACACTTTAAATATTTAAAGATAATTGTTATCTTCCTTTCCTGAATGTTTTTTCTAGACTGCACACTCCCAAATCTGATTTTTTTTTCATATAACATGGTTTTAAGCTCTCTTACAAGGTATAATCTTGTCTACGTACTTCTTAAAAAATGATGCTGTTTGGTGATCCAGCAATTATGATTTCCCTTAATTTGTTGTGATATAAATAAGAGGTTACTTAATTTTGTATATAACATATATATACTTATTAATGCCCACTATGTAGATAAAAGAAATGTAAGACAGCTATCTGCTTTCAAGGAGTTTAGCATATATTTAGGAAGAGAGAATGAACATATCTGAAAAATTGGAGAGCGATACCTGTCAGCATATGAAGTAGACTTTAAGGTTAAAGGTCTCTCAATCTTGGACAAATCCCCAAACTTATGAAAACCTCTACAGTATGTAATGTATAGAAACAGCTAATAGAGGTGTTCTGTGTATATCTTTGTGAATAAAATTTCATATTAGCTAGAGTTCTTTTGAACCAATTTAATTAATTTTAGTTGTTCTGTCTAGGATTTATTCACATGCAGATCCAAGCAGATACCAAATCCAACATTCATTTCTTGAATATAGATATTATTTTCTAGCTAAGAGCAATGACTTTCTCAGATTTATGTTTTCTTTCTTTCTTTTTTTTAAGATTTTATTTATTTATTTATTAGAGAGAGAGCGAGCACAAGCAGGGGGAACAGCAGGCAGAGGAGAGGGAGAAGCAGACTCCCCACTGAGCAGCGAACACAATGTGGGACTTAATCCCAGGACCCTCAGGTCATAACCTGAGCCTAAGGCAGACAGACGCGTAACTGACTGAGCCGCCCAGGTGCCCTCCTTCATGTTTTCTTCTCTTCCATCAAAAGCAGAACTTGGGGTTTTGGTGACTTATTTTTCAACATCATCTCAAATTGTTTTTAAAAACTGTTTATTTTCACTCCAGTACATATTACATATGTGATTGCAGAGAAAACAAAATTATTATTTGAGATACAAAGATTCTAGACACTCAGGTTCTCTCACTATCTTAAGGAAGTTACACAAATCACATTTATATCCCAGCAAAATTGTAAGTTATATCATGGACATGTAGGATTACTTCTGGATATCTAAAATTGTCTTGAATTATGAAGTATTGAAGGGTAGGGGACAAAGATCATAAGTGCATTACTGAGAGGAAGAAGAAATGACCAGGCCAGTGACTAAATACCTAACCAGCTCAATGAGCTTTGAAGAATGGGAAGACTTAGAACAAGAGTTTTGTTTTGTTTTAAAGTACATTCAAGAAAAATTTATCTTTAAAATAATACAGGATAGAGAATTATACTGAACCAAATTTATTTTAGATTATTGCTAATTTATATGAAAGAAACTTTGCCCATTATTTGAAATTAAAATTCTGTTTGAACAGCTGTCATAAATATTTGCACTAATCCATGTGCCAGTGGAGAAACTAAAAATTTACTGTAGGTGATGAAAGCTGAGCATAAGGTTGGAAGTCCTGTGTGCTCGAGTGACCAGTCCCAGAGAACAAAGAGAATTACAGTATGACCTTGGCTAATAACACTTTCTATCACTATACATTTGGTCATTTCCCCTTTACAAGGCACTTAGGTCACTGTGCTAAATAGAGGACCTAGAAGAAAAGTCTAAGTTCCTGACCCAGAGACTTAGGGGCAGATTGGGGCACAAAAAACGTAGAAGCAGGATGATTTTTGAGGTATCTGTGAGCCACCCCAGTCAAGATGCCCAGCAAGTCCTGTAGGATCTACGCCATGGGCGTTCATTCAGTAGTGTTTTGTTAAGTAAGTGAGAAGGCTGAGTAATTTAGGGAAAACAGATTTTAAGATTGAGCTACCTGTATATATTACTGCTTAAGTCTTTATTATTAATGAATACCCAGAAACATTCAGCAGATGAATTGATTATGCCAATTCATAATTCATTTGGCTTTTTAAATTATTGGTGTTTTTAACTAGATTCATAAAGCTTATTAAAAAGTATAAAAATGTACAGTTACCTTTAGAATCAAGAGAGTAAGTTCAGTTTACCATTAACTGGTGAATTTTCTCATCATAGCCAGTTGCAGGACTTAAACTTTACCATCTACAGTTTGAATTTCCTTTGTTCCTTGAGAGAGTTAAAGTACAAGTAAGCTATTCTTTTATGTGCACTTTTCAAATACTATTTATCCTGAGTCTTAGTTATCCCTTGGGAATGCCTGTCTACCTTGGCAGGGACTTAGAGGCTAATCAGAAGTTCAGCATATGATCTGGTATATCAAGAGAGATGAAGAGGAAATATGGCAGTCGTTGAAATAATATTAAGCCAATTGAAATTTGGCATTTATTCACATTGCTCACCTGGAAGCCAGAATGGCATTTTATAAAATAAATCAGATTATGTGATAGCTCTTAACACCCTTTAAAACCTTCTACTGGCTACCCATTATACATAAATTCGGACTCCTTACTGTGGTTTAGATGACTGTTTCTCTTTCTGGCATCATCTCAAACCGAAGCTTCACTTCTTTGGATGTGCCTCAGCCATACTGACCTTTCAAGTGTTTCTTGAGCATGGCAAGCTCTTTCTCACTCACCTTTGCTCTAGGGTTTCTGTGCTACCTCTTCCTTTTGTCTGGATTGACTTCTCCCTGAAACTTTGCATTGGCTCTTTCTTGCATCAGGTCTCAGTTCAGATGTGACCTCCTCAGAGAGGCTTCACTGACCTACTGTATCAAAGTGCCCCTCTGCAAATGCATACCAGGTTATATTCCATAACTGGACAGTCTTATGTAGTATTTATAGAAGTTTCAATACCAGAAATTATCTTATCTACAAAATTTATTCTCCCTCCCTCTCACACCACCTTCAGGAGAGGTGAGGACTGGGCTGTCATCTGTTTATTCACCATAGCATACTCAAAGCCTAGGTTTTGGGGAACACTAAACTAGTTCATTTGTGTGCAGTTCTCAGAATGGATTTGGCAAGTTTGCAGGCATTTGTTAGGGGCTTTTATTACTGTTACTACAAGTAGTAGGAATAATAGTATATGTAGGCATTTGTAGAAACTCAGTGGGATAATATATTTTGGATTGATTCAAGACAACACCTAATTATTAAAGCTGAGTACTATAGCATACATTATAATTATAAAGCATTTTTATTTTTTAGGATTGAAAAAATAAAAGTCAAAATAATTGTGCTTTGATTGAAATTTTTTCCTTATACTTTTCACTTTAGAGTTTAGACCGTTGTGGTCAGACCATCAGATTATGGAGCTGGGGATCCTCAAAAACACATCTGTCCTAAAATTACGAACCAGCGGGGACACGGGGATATATTTTTAAACTTCCCAGTTTAAAGCCAGTTTTGCTGGCAATGATTACTCCTAGATACTGGATTACAACTGTTTTTTTTTTTTTTTCCTTCCTGATCTAGACCTTGCACAAAGTCAGGCAACATAGTATTGTCGCAATGATATTCAGTGTTCTATGCTTCACTGTATGGCCTTTTTTCTTTTGAAATCAATGTATATTTATATAGCGTTCTGTATAGCAGAAGTTATTTTGCCTTTTGTCTCTGTCTGTGACCATAGGTGACAGTTAACCTCTTCCAGATGCAACACCTACAGGCAGCCTCCCTTGCAAACAATTTACAGTCTCTCTGTGATAGTGCCAAACTCTATGACCCAGGCCAAGAGTACAGTGAGTTTGTCAAGGCCACAAATTCAGCCGAAGAAGAAAAAGTTGATGGGTAAGAATTAATGTGCAGATGAAATTATTTCAAAAGATAAAACCTTTATTGCTAGGTTCCTATCGGGTAGTAGGTGGTGTCTTTTCTAACATTGGCAGAATTGACTTTAAAACTTTCTGAATTTTTTTTTATATTCAGCTGTAACTCACTTTAAGAGTAAAACTTTTCATTTTAACACAGAGCTCAGTTCTTTGAGATTTAGAAATCCTTTGAGAATGGCAAATCATGGTCATGTCTATTTTGAATGTCCACAGATTTAACAACCTACATTTTCCACAGAGGTTATACTAGAAAAGTTTAATCATGACATGAATTATTGACCACACTTTTGCTATTCTTTTCCATGTTTCAACTGTAATAAGTTCAAATGATTAATAAATTTTGTTCCCATCTCCTCTAAGAAGTTGAACCATATAATAAGGTTTATTCTTAATATTTCATTACTCTGTTCATTAAAGGAACAGACTTTTCTGAAAATAGAATAAAATAGGCTGGGTTATTAGTCATTCTTCTAAATGATGAGTTTTATTTGGGTTTTTCTTAGGAATGTAAATAAACAATTAACAGATAGTCCCCACACTTCTGGATACAGACCTACCGACTCGTTAGAGGACGTACTGCGCCTTCCTGACAGTTCTAGTAAGATTGAAGAGGACAGATGCTCCCATAGTGCTGACGTCACAGGTAGATTTTTGCATTAAAGAGAACCCTGATGTATGAAGGATCAAGTTGTTTAAATGTGAATATTAAATGAATTGCAACTCTGGAATTTAAAAATCAGGCCTTGAATTATAACTTCATGAGGCCTTATTCACAGTTGTAAGCACTGTGCCTATCTTAAAGTCGCCTGTTGATCGCTGTTAAAGAAATTTGACTTGTCTCATTTTATGTAATGTCAGTATTTCACCTCATGAAATCCGTCTGTAGCCAAGTTTGACTTTAAATATTCTTTTCTTAAAGGTCCTTCTTTTATAAGGTCATGGACATTTGGGATGTTTAGTGACTCTGAGAGCACTGGAGGAAGCAGTGAATCTAGATCTCTGGATTCTGAATCTATAAGTCCAGGTACATAAGCATTTAAGTCTAGCAGAGAAAATTCAGTGAAATATTCCTTTTTGGGGATATATTTTAACTACCTTATTTTTTTAATGAACTGTCTCCTAGAGAGGAGTATGTACATATACATGTGCAGCTTAAAGAAAAATAAGACAAACCCTCATATATTCACCACCCAGCCTATAAGAAATAAAACATTATCAGTATTAGACAAGCCCTGTGGGCACCTCCTTGAAAACCTTGCCCTGCTGCCCATCATCAGACCATCATCCTGAATTTTGTCAGTCATTCTCTAGCTATTTTAAATGTGTTACTGCCTCTATCTACTTGAGCTTTGCCCTCTTTGGAATGTTATACACATGGCATTATACCATTTTTTGTGTGGCTTCTTTCATCTTTTTTTTGGATCATATTGATGTGAATAGCTGTCTTTATATGTCTTTATTTTCTATATTCTGTATAGTATTCCATTCTGTGAATATAACTATACCTTTTAGATTGTTTTGTAGTTAATTACTGTGATGAACAATAGAGTTAACACCAATTTTGTGCCTGTGATTACCTACTCAGGTTTTATAAATGTACCTTAAAAGGTACTTTGATAGAGAGTCCCATGCTCCTTCGAGAGGCAGGATAGATGTGTTGAATTCTCCCTTAGTGGCTTCAGAGAGGATAACTTGCCATAGGTAATATGGCTAGCAGGAAAAGAAGGTAGCATTTGAACCCATGAGATTCTTACCTAGACATTCTTCTCCACTTTTCTGCCAAAGACTGCTCCAGTCCTGTTCTTCCCAGCCCTTCTCCTAGGATCCTTGGCACTGTGGGATATATATGTTATAAGATTTAACCTACCTCAAGAGTCCGAGGCATTTTTTTAATAGTGTTCTATATATTACAGAAATTTTATTCATGTTAAATAAGTCTCTTGAAATTTAAAGTTAGAAATAACTTCCATGCAGCATTGGAGTTTGTACACTTACTTTGTGTCTTCCTTTAAAACTAGCTCTGTGCAAGCAACACCCTGAAAATGTGAGCCTAAATACTTAACTGAGTATCTGTAATTAACTTTGTGAAAACAAGATGGTTGTAGCTATCTCCAGAAATTAAGACCCATTCTCGAGCAAGCCCTAAATTATTTGGAATCCCATAAGACTTCATGTGATAAAGACAAAAATTTGAAAACTTGTCACACGATAAATTGTGAAGACCTGGGGGGGAGGGCTGACCTGGGAACAAGGGAACAGGGGGACATGACAGCCGTCCTTACATCCTGGAGTGGGAAGAGATTAAAGTGACAGTGCTCATCTGCTCCTTTAGGGAGAAATGGGAACCAAAGGCTGGGAGTCATAGCACTTAGGTTGCTACTCAAAAACATAAGGGTGCCATTTTACAGTTAGAATAGTTCTAAATGGAACGTGTGACCCCATGATTTCTCAGTCACTGAGAACACATGCAAAGCAAAAACTAGGTGACCGCCTGCCTCTTAAGCATATTTTGGTGAGGAATCTTTTTGGGGGAAAGATGTTGGTTGAAATCACCTGTAAAACCTTTTCTGACTTTCGGCCCTAAGCTCATGAAGGCCTTGAGGTAAGTGAGCTCTTCCCCTTGGACAGATATAGTCCTGTTTGCACTCTCAGTGGGGAGCAAAGGAACCTCATGCCCTAGTCCGGCCGCTCTGAGACCCACGCAGCATCCTTTGCTGACCTAGCTTGTGTCCTGTGCTCTGAGCTCCCTGCCGGGGGGGTTGTCTTTATCCCTGCTTCCTGCTCTCCCACCCTCCTCAGAGCCTGAATGTCATGTTACTGTTGTGTTGCTGTATTCATAGATTTTTGAGTATTATTTTTGTATACATTTCTTTGTAATTCAATTCAACAAGCATTTAATGACAATTTAGCAATGTGCCAGTCACTTTGTTAGATAGTAGATGTAAGACATGAGTAGAAAATACTCCCTGTCCTTGTGGAGCATATATCTTTAACTCTCAGAAGTTGGCAGTAAGGTCTCATTGGAATGTGTGATTCCTCAATTTTAAATTTATTTGGAAAAGTCAGGTTTGGTTGAATTCTCTTTTGTTCCTTGTAATAAATATCAGAATACCCTATATCTAAAGTCTGAGAACAGAAGCAGCTTTTTGTATTGTAGCCCACAAAATAGTATGACTTGTGTTATTTTTTGAAAAATATTGTCATTACTCATTTCTTAAATTCTCCAGTGAATGGTCAGGTGATTGTATTCACAATTTTCTTTTAGGAGACTTTCATCGAAAACTTCCACGAACTCCATCCAGTGGAACCATGTCTTCTGCAGATGATCTAGATGAAAGAGAACCACCTTCCCCTTCAGAAGCTGGTATTGCTCTCACCTGAATCAAGTTCCCTCTAAACCCTTTGAGTCAGCAATACTGCATATAGGAAAATAGAATAATTTAAATAATTACTTTGCTGTGTATTAAACAAAAGACATTATATTGACTTAAATATATCCCAAAAAATTATGTACAAGTATGGGTTGATAATGCACTAGTGAAATGTTACAAATAAGAAAAAAGTAAGTAGCAGAACTACTAGATCTAAAATGTATTAGCATGGTGCAAAAATAGGCTAGTTATTTTGATCTGTTATAAGCCTAATACAGTGACCCAACTCTTAAAAGGGTTGCAATTCATGAGAAACTCTGAAAAAGTGTCTTTAAAAGAAATAGTGCGGAGAAAGGGGATCCCTCTTACACTCTTGGTGGGAATACAAGTTGTTACAGCCACTTTGGAAAACAGTGTGGAGGTCCCTTAAAAAGTTAAAAATAGAGCTACCCTGGGGCGCCTGGGTGGCACAGCGGTTAAGCGTCTGCCTTCGGCTCAGGGCGTGATCCTGGCGTTATGGGATCGAGCCACATCAGGCTCCTCTGCTATGAGCCTGCTTCTTCCTCTCCCACTCCCCCTGCTTGTGTTCCCTCTCTCGCTGGCTGTCTCTATCTCTGTCAAATAAATGAATAAAATCTTTAAAAAAAAAAAAAATAGAGCTACCCTATGATCCAGCCATTGCACTACTGGGTGTTTACCCCAAAGATACAGACGTAGTGAAGAGAAGGGCCATATGCACCCCAATGTTCATAGCAGCATTGTCCACAATAGCTAAATTGTGGAAGGAGCCGAGATGCCCTTCAACAGATGACTGGATTAAGAAGATGTGGTCCATATATACAATGGAATATTACTCAGCCATCAGAAAGAACAATTACCCAACATTTGCAGCAACATGGATGGGACTGGAGGAGATTATGCTAAGTGAAATAACTCAAGCAGAGAAAGACAATTATTATATGGTTTACTCATTTATGGAGCATAAGAAATAGCAGGAAGATCAGTAGGAGAAGGAAGGGTAGAATGAAGAGGGGATAAACAGAAGAGGGAATGAACCATGAGAGACTATGGACTCTGGGAAACAAACTGAGGGCTTCAGAGGGGAAGGGGGTGGGGGACTGGGATAGGCCGGTGGTGGGTGTTAAGGAGGGCACATATTGCATGGTGCAACTGGGTGTTATACACAAATAATGAATCATGGAACACTACATCAAAAACTAAGGATATACTGTATGGTGACTAACATAATATAATAAAAAATTAATATAAAAAATAAAAGATATAGTGTAAGAAGTTAGGCAGGAAAAGTAAATAAATATGTTCTTGAGGACAAGGGAAGTTATGGATGTTGACAGATATAAAAGAAATCAGTTACCTTAATGACTTGAATTAGACTCATATAAATTAGTTGTACATTTGAGAACTCCTTATACCTGTTGAGGTGTCATTTACTAGAATAATATGGAACATCTGACCTCTGGTAGGATATTGGTGTAGAAATAGCTAGTATCATCTTTAATTTTATAATGAATTCAGAATAAGAGTAGCTTTATCTTTAATGCGAATAATAGTGACACTACTGGTCTCATACAGCTAGTTTTCTTTGAAGCTTTTGTAAGGGACATTTTCTAAGAATGTAATGCCACTTCTGTAACAGCCTTCCAGGTGCTATACAGATTATATTAATAACAGTGTAGATTCGCCGATGTTGAAAACATTACGCCATGCTATTTTAGAATCTTAGTGGTTTTTTGGTGATTTTTACTTATAGCTCAAATGTTTGATAAATGTGTACTTTGTAAGAGATCTATAAATTGGATTCTTATTTTGATGTTACTCAAAATAATAGCTTCCTATAACATGAATGTTTACAAAGTCGATAGATTTTTCAAAATTTAGCATCATGTGTTATAATTTTTATGTTATCTTAAAATTCTTATACTAATTTATTTTTGTTGCAAGGACCCAATTCCCTTGGAACATTTAAGAAAACATTGATGTCAAAGGCAGCTCTCACTCACAAGTTTCGAAAATTGAGATCCCCCACAAAATGCAGGGATTGTGAAGGCATTGTAGTATTCCAAGGTGTTGAATGTGAAGAGGTAAGATCTTCTGGAATTACATTAGCTCTTTCTTTTGCATTATACTTTTCTGTTACTAATTTTATAGATTAGGCTCTCTTGCAAATATGTTTTTAATAAATTGAACCACAGTGTAATTTTATATTTCATTTAGCTCTTAAGTGTATTTCAGACACCACAAGTAATACCTTTTAAAATCATTTTTGTTGTGTTACTCTACCTATAGTTTGCTCAGTTGTTCATAGTTTTAAGGTGAGTGAACCATTTTTTAACTGTTATTTTCTTGCAGTGTCTCCTTGTTTGTCACCGGAAGTGTTTGGAAAATTTAGTCATCATTTGTGGTCATCAGAAACTTCCGGGGAAAATACACTTATTTGGAGCAGAATTCACACAAGTTGCGAAAAAGGAACCAGATGGCATCCCTTTTATACTCAAAATATGTGCCTCAGAGATTGAAAATAGAGCCTTGTGTCTTCAGGTACATTGTAATCTTAAAATTAAGTTTAAAAATATAAATGCCTGTGTGATTTGTTCTAATGATGAGTCTTTAAAGGAAAACAGTACTCTCAATTTTTAATAAGTAACTGAATTTATTCACATTTATTTATACAGTGTTACCTCATTTGGCCCTAGTTTTTTCCTAAATTATTAATAAACATTGAAGTAGACACATCAGATATATGTAGATACCTGCATTTAGCCATTTGTACTAAAGGAGAATTTTGCCAAATTTTTCCGTTTTCTTCTCAAGGGAATTTATCGCGTATGTGGAAACAAAATAAAAACTGAAAAATTGTGTCAAGCCTTGGAAAACGGAATGCACTTGGTAGACATTTCAGAATTTAGTTCACATGACATCTGTGACGTCTTGAAATTATACCTTCGACAGGTAAAGTTTTTACCCTTGAAACATACCATTAAATAGAAAAGAACAAAAATAGGATTCATATTTTGGTGATAACATTTGCTACACAGATATGTGCATTGACGTAGACTGTATCAATGTGTCTCTAATAATTGTTACAGATCAAAGAGTCTATAAAATACATGTACAGTTTAAAGACCAATAATAATAAAAACATTTCATTTCCCACTACCTAGCTTTAGGAAATAGAACATTACCTTATTGAAGGCTCATGTGTGCCCTTCTCCAGTTGTAGCCCTCAACTCCACCCCAGTGGTCTTTTCTAACCATGTCAATACTTCCGTCTCTTTTCTTAATAGTTTTAATACCTGTTGTATGTTTCTAAACAATGTATCATTAAGTTTTAGGTAACTGAGAGGAAAACATAAATCTAGCTGTGTAAGGTAGAGGCCATTCTTCACACTGTTAAAGGATTCAGTAGGTTCAGCAGTGTCTGAGTCCTAGTCCAGCTTTACCTTCATTGATATTCTCAAATAGCTATAGTGGGAGGTCAGTGGGCAAGATCATGAATGCACCCTGGGAACATGTAGTTCAACAAATTTGGGGCATCACGCAGGGCTTTTGTACAAGCTGAGTATTGGAGATTCGGCAGGAATATGATCAGGGGTGGGCTGCTCTGTATTCTCTTTCCGTACTCACTATTACATCTGGGACTTACAGGAGTAGATCCAAAAAACCAAAAAACACTTCTGTGGGGTGAAGCAGTGATTGGCCTTAGTGGCTTCAGGCAGAAGCTCATGGAGGGATTGTGGGAACAATCAGTACATTGCCATGATGAGCCAAATACAGAAAAGATCTGGGTCAAGCCCAGCTGCATTCTGTCCTTGGGTAAAAGTGAAGAGACAGTCACAGAGAGCAGAGCAGTGGTGGTCCTCAACATGTCCATCTCTGGAGTTCTGTTCTGCTTCTGGGCCCTTTTTAATACTGTGAATAGCTGTCATCCTGGAATCTCCCTTCTCGGTCCCCTCCTGTCTTTTGAGGGAGCACCTGTCTTCTGCTTCATGTCTTCCTGTGTTTGAGGTTTATGCTCCTGTTTTGGTCATGCCATCCTTGAGCAAGGTGGAGTAAGAGTAGATTTATTTATTTGTAAATGTCTTTATTCTACTTTCTTTCCTTTTTTTTTTTTTTTAAAGTTTTAATTTATTTATTTGACAGAGACAATGAGAGAGGAAACACAAGCAGGGGAAGTGGGAGAGGGAGAAAGAGGTTTCCCGCCGAGCAGGGAGCCCGATACGGGGCTCGATCCCAGGACCCTGGGATTATGACCTGAGCCAAAGGCATATGCTTAATGACTGAGCCACCCAGGCACGCCTATTCTACTTTCTTGAATGGGTTGGAGGAGTGGATAGTGTGGAAGGTTATAGTATTCTAGACTGGAAATTATTTTTCTTCAGAATTTTGAAGGCATTTTTTGAAAGCATTTTTCATTCTCTTTGAAGTGTGAAGTCTTTCTCATTTCTAATTCTTTGTATGAGGCCTATTGTTTGCTCTCTGAAAGCTTGTAGAATCTCCTTTTTCTCCCCATTGTTTATAATTTCCTAGTGTCTGCCTTGATGTGGGTGTATTCTCATCTGTCATTTCAGGTCCTCCACAAGCTCTGTCCTCTCCGGCCTTTTGTTCTTAGGACTTTTATTTTGTTGCTCATTTCCTCTTAAAATTTTCCCTGTATTTTCTTTCTGGAAATGTGCATGCTGGACAGTTTGTATTGGTTCTCTAGTTCCTTTATCTTTTCTCTATTATTCATTTCTTTTTTTGTTTTTGTTTACTTTTAACAACTTTTTAAGAGATTTCCTCAGTTGGTTCTGTTGGGTTTTGTTTTGTTTTTTTTAAGTAGGCTCCAGGCCCAGCATGGGACCCAACGTGGGGCTCAAACCCACAACCCCCAGATCAAGACCTGAGCGGAAACCAATAGGCAGATGCTTACCTGACTGAGCCATCCAGGCACCCCGAGATTTCCTCAGTTTTATCTTCTGTACCTACTATAATCTATTGCATGTCTGAGATCATATTTTAATTTCTAAGATCTTGGTTCTTTGTTCCTTTTATAGCATCCTTTTTAATGAATGTAATATCTGAGATATTCATAGCTTTTTTTCTAAAAAGGATTCTTTTCTCTGCTTAGCCTCTAGTGCTTTTCAATAGGAATGTAATGTCAGCCCTATATATAATATTAAATTTTCTAGGAGCCACATAAAAAGAAACAGGTGAAGTTAATTTTAATATTTAACATACTGAAATATCATCTGAACATCTAATCAATATTTTTAAATTTTTAGTGAAATATTTTTGGTTTTTGTTTTGTTTGACGGGGGGGGTTAGTGAGTCTTTGAAATGTGGTGTGTACTTTACATTTAGAGCATATGTCAATTTGGAATGGCCACATTTCCAGGGCTCAGTAGCCGTATGTGGCTACTAAGTTCTAGACCTTCAATTGGTTTTGTTTCTACTTATTTTGACTTCAGTCTTTCATGGTTATCTGCTCAAAATGAAAGAATTGGGAATTAAAATCTCTTTGGAAACTTTTGAATACATGCAGGCTTTAAAGATTTTGAGCTTTAGTGTGATCTAGGAGGGCTATTTGGGAAACACCTGTTGTCTGTATCTCTAGGTCTCTGCTCTTAGGCTTGGCTGTTACACCATACCTGTAGGTGTGATACCAGAACTCTGTGAGCCACATTGGGTAAGAAGGCTCCAGGATCTCTGCCGTAACATGCATACAGTCACTAAATCCCTATTTTTAGGTAGTTGCCCACCTGTTGTTTGTGCTTGACATTGCCCATCCAGAGGCCCTCTCTTTTAAACTGCTCAGAGAAGAAATCCCCACACTCCTGGGGAAGAGGTTGTTCAGAAGCATGGAGTAGAGGCAAGGATCTGGAGATCTAATACTTCTTAAATAGCCCATCCTCCTCCAGGATCAGAGTACCTAGTGCTGACAGTGTCTGGGTCTCCTATAAATTGTATTGGTTCTCATTTCGGAATTTTAGCTTTCTCAGGACTGCTAAGCCATTATTTATCTACTCTTCAGTGGTGAAATGTTGCTTTTATCTCCATTCCTGTTCTCCTAATCTTGTGGGCTTAACGGTGTTTCATTGGGGTTGCTGGAGGGAAAGAAACTAGGTACAAGTGTTGATCTGCCATGTTAGCCCAGGAAACTTGATTTCTTTACAGGATTTTCACATTTTGTAGAATTCTCAGCTGAGAAATGGAGACAGAGTACCTCTGAATGACTGTTAATCTCACAATGAATCATTCTATCTCTTCTAGCCAGTCAGGGAGAGGAAATAAATGGGGTCCAATACTATTCCATCTCAAGAATACTATGGAACCAACATTTTAGTGCGGGGAGCCATGCTCAATTCTTACAGTATTAGAGAGTAGCCTTCATTTTACTCATATATGGGAAATCTGAAGCCTCAAGGTTAAGTGAGCTCCTTCGGATTCCAGAATAGTAGAGGTAGAAATTAATCTCAAGGCTTCCCCTCTCTGGGACCAGCAGGGGAAACTGGAGAAGTGGATGCCTACCTCGCCATAGATAGTATAGGACACCAGCTAGCCAGAGATAGGCTATTTCCATCACTGAGCAGTGGAAATATTGAAATCGCTTATGCCAGTAGAGAGATGAAGGTGGCATGCCCCTTGGTGGTTTGAGAGAGGAACTTTTTCTTTAACCTACTTATGGCAATTCAAGTTGTATTTAAAAATTAGATAAATAAAATGTTGACAGTGTCTTTCTTGTAAACCATATTGTCTTATGCTAATCTTCATTGTGTCCAAAGTAAAACAAAAGGACCCAATAGTATTTTGTTCTATGTCTACCTCATACCATTAAAATTCAGAATATAAGCTTTTTCTAATTAATATGACTGGGCTTGTGTTAATAAAACAGTTGAAGATCACGCTAACCTTGGGGCGGTCATGAATGTAATTTGTATAGGATATATAGCAGAGTTTTAAAATCCCATCATCCAGCTTTTGGTATAGAAAGTTTTACTGATTATCAATTAACTCGTTTTTATTTATTTTTTTTAAAGATTTTATTTATTTATTCGACAGAGATAGAGACAGCCAGCGAGAGAGGGAACACAAGCAGGGGGAGTGGGAGAGGAAGAAGCCGGCTCATAGCGGAGGAGCCTGACATGGGGCTCGATCCCATAACGCTGGGATTACGCCCTGAGCCGAAGGCAGACGCTTAACCGCTGTGCCACCCAGGCACCCCCAATTAACTCATTTTTAATATAGATACAATTTTTGGCAATGTCAGATATTTATAGATAACATCAGTAACAAACGTATATTTCTAAATGTGGATTGACCTTAAGTCTTGTTAATCGGGACATGCTAAATCCATCAATAGCTACTCAGGAAATTATTAACAGGAAAAAAAATGGACAGAATGATACTCCTAATGTGACTTTGTTTCTTTAGCTCCCAGAACCGTTTGTTTTATTCCGATTGTACAAGGAATTTATAGACCTTGCAAAAGAGATCCAACATGTCAATGAAGAACAGGAGTCAAAAAAGGATAACTCTGAGGACAAAAAATGGCCGAGTACATGTATAGAAATAAACCGAATTCTTATAAAAAGCAAAGACCTTCTACGACAACTGCCAGTATCAAATTTTAACAGTCTTCATTACCTCATAGTTCATCTTAAGCGGTAAGAAGAATTTTGTATAAGGCGAGCATTCATTAGTGGGTGGATAATTGATCAGTTTTTTGTTTTGCTTTTTTGGGTTTTTTTAATTGTGAAATACACATAAATTTACCATCTTAACCACTTTTATTATTTTTTAAAGATTTATTTAAGGAGTACATGAGGGGGGAGAGGCAGAGAGAGAGGACAGAGATTTCCAAGCAGACTCCGTGCTGAGCGTGGAGTCTGATGTGGGGTTCGGTCCCACAACTCTGAGATCACGACCTGAGCCAAAACCAAGAGTTGGGGGGCGCCTGGGTGGCTCAGTCATTAAGCGCCTGCCTTCGGCTCAGGGCATGATCCCAGGGCTGGCTGTGTCTCTCTGTCAAATAAATAAATACAATCTTTAAAAAAAAAAAAAAAAAAAACCAAGAGTTGGACGCTTAACCAACTGCACCACCTATGTACCCCCATCTTAACTACTTTTAAGTGTACAGTTCTGTAGTATTAAGTACATTCATATTGCTGTGATATTTTAAAATGAATGTTATATTTCTCATATGTGTTAGGGAAAGGGAGACATTGAATATATATTCTTGCAGCTCACATCTTCTGCTCAGATGCCTCCTATGTGCTGTGCTCTGGCTGGGGAAATAAGGATGCAAATGCAAGGTTTCTGTCACCTGTTGCGCTTGTCAGCTTGAGGGCAGACCTGCAGACAAGTGCAGTGCAACACCGTTCCTGTTCTAACGGAGCCGGCACAATGTGCAGAGGATGAGAGGGGAGCGGGGGGGAGTCGTGAGTCAGAGAAGTTAGCCCTGAGCCAGACTTGAGCTGTGTGGTGTTTTGGTGACAAAGAATGTGCAAAAGAGCATTCCAGGTAGAGAGTAACAGACACAGGGACACGAGATAATTTTGCTTTTGGGAAGCATAGTTAATTTGGTTAGGCTGGGACATAGCAAGCAGTAGCTTGAAGTGAGCTAGGCAGAGTCCTGATAAAGTCATACATACCTGCCAGGTGAGTTGACTGTCTTCCTTCTGTACCCACTAAAGAATTTTGAGCCAGGAATTTAACATGTTTAGATTTGTTTGTTAGATCTTTCTGGCAGCAGTATGGAGAATGGGTTGGAGGGGGGTCCTTTACTACAATTCAGAACTTCTTGGAGTCATAGAAATAAAAGGTGTGGAGAACTTGAAATAAAGCCAGAGCATTGGGAGTGGCAATCGAGCAGAAAGATCTTTAGGAGGCAGATTCAGCTTGGCTTGAAGACCAGCTGTAGCAATGAGAGAGAAATCGACGATGATGTTTCCAGCATAAGGACCTGGTAGGATGCAGTATATACTAGGATAGGAGCAGCTCTTTGTTTTTTTTTGAATTGTTTTTGCTTTTCTGGTAAAACTTCAGAAGTTCCTTCTATTTACTTAAATTTTATCCTAATACTGTGAAACCCAATTCAGTGTGTGGTCAGTATCCAGTCAAATAAGTATATCCTTTTTGTAGACTTCTGCAGCCCGTTTTTCCTCCATCCTTCCCAACCCATAATAAACTACCAGCAAGGAAATCTAATAGGCAGATCTCATACAGCTCTATGTGTTCTACTTCACAGAGTCGTGGATCACGCAGAGGAAAACAAAATGAACTCCAAAAACTTGGGGGTGATATTTGGACCAAGTCTCATTAGGCCAAGGCCCACAACTGCTCCTGTCACCATCTCCTCTCTCGCTGAATACTCAAACCAAGCACGGTTGGTAGAGTTCCTCATCACTTACTCACAGAAGATCTTCGATGGATCCCTGCAGCCGCAAGAGGTAGTCGTGTGTAGTACAGGTGGTGTTGCTTCTCATGCTGATCAAGGCTGCCTTCCAAAGCCCCTCTTATCACCAGAAGAAAGAGACCCGGAACATTCTACGAAGTCACTGTTTTTCTCTTCAAAGGAAGTGAGTTTTGACCTTTATGGAATTGTGTTGGAATTTTGAAATGTTCATTAGTTATTAATAAGGTTAAAGTTAAAAATCTTTGAGTTGTATTGAGGTGTGTTTTACTTCTTCAGATTAAAAAATTCTCCTCTATCAACAGGATATGCATACTGTGGATAGTGAAACCAAAATTTTTGAGCCAGCTTCATCATTTGAGGAATCAGAACGAAAGCAAAATGCATTAGAAAAATGTGATACATGTCTCATTGGTGAGTGGCCATGTAAAATGCATGTTTGTGGACTTCAGACTGTGCTGATAAAGCTTGTCTAACAGCTAAAGTGAGTGAAGTTGAGAGAAATCAGAGAAAGAAGCTTCATTAGTAAATGCATCTTTACTGGTCATTAAACAGTTGCTGTTTACTGTACCTTACATTTAAGTGAATGTCATTCTTTACAGTAATCTTTCTTATAAAGACATCTTGGAGTTCATAGGTATTTTTGTTCTCTTTCCAAAAAAAAATTCTTATTTGTTTTTGCCATCAATTGAAGTCAAGGCAGAAATGTGTTGAGCAGTATGAATTTTCATACAGTCTGTTACTATGAATCATTGTATCAACCTAACTGCTCACAAGTCAACTAGACTCCTAAAATTTTTTTCAAATGCTTTTACCTGTCACCTTTCACACATGAAGCACAAGTATGTATATTTTATTCCCTGCATGACAATTTTAGTTGTAGTGATTAGTAGCTGTCGTGCTGGTGAAAAGGCTTCCATTTGTTACTATAATGCTATATATCATTAGAACTAAATTCCAATGTTTAAAAATGCAGAGACACATGTTAAATTTGATGCATGACCCTGTGTCAGTGATCACAGCCTGACAGGATCTAAGAAGTGAGGGAACTACCATTCATTTACGCATCTGCCTGCTCTCTGCTAAGCACTGTGCTTCTTGTTTGATTCCATTTATCTGATTTGATCTTCATAATAGTTCTGTGCTGTAAAGTCAGTAGTATCTGCCCCATTCGACTCATAGCCGACTTCTCTGAAAGCGGTGAAACAACGTCAGAGGTGATGCTGCTGGTAAATTGTTCAGTCAGTATTTGAACTTATATTTGTGCTTATTTTACTACCTCATGATCGAGGGCTCCCAATTAGGAAGAGTAATTATAATAAATGTCATTTTTTGAGGGCCTGTTACAGACCAGATCATTCTGAGAACTGTTCATGAAGAGATCATGTCGGCCACACATCATCACAGATACAATCATGATCTTTTCTGACAGTTGCAGACTTAGGGCCGGTGACATTGCCCCGCGCCAAAGAGGTAGAACTGAGCTCATCCTGACAGCTGGGCTCGGAGTCTGTACTCTGACCCACTGCGCTCTAAGTTTGTCCTTCAGAACTTTAAGAATGTACTTCGACTCATTCATGATCCCAGCGTCCTGGGATCGAGTCCCACGTCATGCTCCCTGCTCTACAGGGAGTCTGCTTCTCCCTCTGCCCTTCCTCCCACTCATTCTCTCAATCTCTATCTCTCTCTCAAATAGTAAATAAATAAAACCTTTTTTAAAAATGCTAAAAAAAAAAAAAAATGTGCTTTGGTTGGTGACTGTGGCCCGACCACCAGCGGTCAGTTCCTTTAGAGTGGTCCACAGAGTCTGGGAAGGACCTGGGAAGGCAAACCAAGGGCGCAGTGCCCTGGAAGCCCAAGGGAGACAGGTCGGCAGTGTCAGGTAAGGAAGAAGATCAGATGACATGAAGACTGACAGCTGATTCTGATGGCCTCCTGTCTGTACATCTCTGCCTCAGAGATGTGGGAAAAGGACCTGGCCACAGGGAGGAGGGCAGCTGAAGTTCAAAGCCAGAATGGTGCCAAGGCACAGACTTGTTTAATGTTTTTCAGCAGGAAAGGGCAGCATGAGCAGAGAGCTGGAATTTTCCAGGAATTGGAATTTTTTAGGGGAGAAGCTGCATAAAGGGACCAGGTTGGAAGGAGTTGAGGGTTCTAGTTTGAGAAAGCATGGACCATGGATCCAGACTTGATAGGAAAGAGAAGAAAGTAAGCCTGGAAGGAAACAACCAATGGGGAGAATGGTGTTTGTTACTTAAAACTGAACTCTTCAACCTGACTTGGACAGGATGAATGTTATAGCGCATTTACGAGTTGATCAGATAAGAAGGCATCTGAGGCATTTAATGGAATATATTCTCACTGTGGTTGAATGTAACTGAAAATAGCAGATTACATGAGTTGGCAAAAACCTTTGGGTTCGGGGCATACCTGCATTTGGTTGGTGTGTAAATTGGTGTAGCTTTTCTGAGGTTCATTTACTGAATTACCTACTGAAATTGAGACACTCCTTTCCCCTCACAAATAATTGTTTACATGGAGCATATTAAAAAAAAAAGTTACTTCAACAAATTTTTTTTTTACTAACCTGCAGTAGATTTTGTAGCTTATTATATTGACTTAAATAAATATGAAATTTTAACATTTTTATTTCAAGTACACCTTTAATATTTTATGAATATTTCACTTGTCTCCATAGTTAACTGAGAATAACTTGGAAAAATATATGATTCTTGTTAACCACATGCCATGAAGTTTGATTTTTAATCTTTTCCTTTTTTAGACAACAAAGTGGGTTTGCTTGTAGATCAAGAACTCGAATCAACATCACAAAAGGTGGAAGATATCTGTAAAACTTCCAAGCCACTTACTCTGAAATCAGATAGAGAAACAAACAGTATTGAAAGGCATGCTCCAAGGACCAAGGTTAGACCTGTAAGTTTGCCTGTAGATAGACTACTTCTTCTTGCAAGCCCTCCCAATGAGAGAAATGTCAGAAATATGGGAAATGTAAATTCAGACAAGTTTTGCAAGAATCCTACCTTTGAAGGAGTTAGTAGGAAAGATACTCCTACTATTGTCTGTTCCAAATTGGATGGCTTTGACCAGCAAACTCTACACAAAACTCGTGAGAAACAGTATGAACAAAATGGCCTCAGTGCAAAGACTGCAGTGACTGTGCCTAACGCACTCCAAGACAGAGGAGGAACCACGAGCATCAGGATCGGTGGGGACCAGCCGGGCAGTGCCCCCCAGCCCAGTAAGCCATACACAGAACCATTCAGGTCAGAGAGACGGTCCTCTGACTCCTGCCCTCCCGCTCCTGTCAGAGCACCCAGAACGCTGCAGCCCCAGCACTGGACAACGTTTTACAAACCACGGGCTCCGACTGGCTGCCTGCGAGGGGATGAGGAGAAGCCTGCCCCACCCTCCCCAGCACTGTCTCCCGGCACAGCCCCCAGTCCCCAGGGACATGTGCTAAAAGCAGTTCCCACCTCGGACAAGGCGCCCGCTGCCTCCACGCAGCCCACCGGCAAGCCGAGAGAGAGCTCTGAGGAGCGGGACGTTCCTGATGTGCCTCCCGCATGTCAGAGACCGAGGCTAAAACGAATGCAACAGTTTGAAGACCTTGAAGATGAAATCCCGCAGTTTGTGTAGGGTTGTCAGAATTCAGCTTTGCTTTGTTGTTGTTTTGTTTTGTGGTATTGTGTTTGTTTCGTGAAAGAAACTTCTGACAAGGGCCCCTTTTGTATGTTATTGCCACATCATGTGTTTTGCGTTTTGTCGTTGTATCATGTTACACTGTGTTGGTCATATTGAATGGTAGACTGTTTTGATAGGGCCCCATCTGTGCCTCACTGGAATTCTCTGTATTTTTAAAGTTGTGAATAAATAGGTGGACTCATGTTTTTTAAAGTTTAGTCAATTTTTCCCATAAAAAGGCCTGTTTAAATACATCCCTAATATATGATATAGTTCTCAACTAATAGGTGCAATTGGGGAAAATCCGCTTTATTTTTTGAAGTGAAACTACGTTGTTTATTTATAAAAGAACTATTTCCAAATGCAAGTGCCTGAAAGATCTTTGGTCTGGTATGATTGCCTTGTTCACACGATTTTATAGTGTGTCTTTGACCACTTATATGGTATGTATGAAACCTTTTATTTTTCAATTGGCAATTCACCTTTTAATATTTACATAATGGCCGAAAGGTCTGCAGATCTCTTTTTAATTTCATTTGGATTAATGGCCAGATTTTCCATGTGGTAGTCAGTTGAACTGTACAAAGAAGGCGCACTTAAACTTATTTCTAAATTACATAGTTCAGTTATGCCTTATTTGGCTTTAGATGGTTTTAACACATTTAATATTTTTTCACCTCTTGGCTTTGTTCTACATAAACTTTTGCTTTTCAACAGTTTTGAACATTTTAGTATTTTATATAATGGTCCAAAAATGTTTTAAAACTCAATGCATTTCCTCTTCATGTTGTCTGGGTTTTGTTTGTTTGGTTTTTTTTAACCATTCCTTTGGTATGAAATGTTTTCAGTTTTAAGTAATTTTATGTACTTTTTCTGCCTGAATTTTTAACCATTGACAGTGTATGTTCCATCCAAATCATGCAGAGATTTATTTAAGTTGATTCTAAGAGTATAGTTTGATAAGTCTCATTGTTTGGAATTTGAGAAAAGGTGTAGATGATCAGATGGATAGATTTCATTTATAAAATTCTCAGTTTTTAGAACTAGTGCAGTTCTGTAAATTTTCTGGGTTTCATCATTTTGCCTAAAATAGGATATAAAAGGGACAAAAAAATTAAAATAACCTCTTTTTCAGTGTGTGAATTCTCTTTGTATGAAATGCTTTTATATGAACATGTTATCCTTGATAAAAAATACATATATATATAAATATATATGTGTGTGTGTATATATATATGTATATGTATATATATGTATATATATGTATGTATAGTTAAATTATTTCAAGTTCTCGTGGCTTCCCTGAAATTGTTGCCTCTTAGGGGTGAGATTTTGAGATTTAGTAACCATTGGCTTAGTGGTCAACGCTTGGCCTCATACAGCCCTTGACTATAACATGGAATGCATTTTGTGGGAAGTTGCTGTATAGCTCTATATAACATTGTGGACTAGGGAGAAATGAGTAACTCCTTTGTGCTAGAGTCTTGTTTTTAGTCCTTATTGTACAAAATATAAAAGAATTGTATTGCTATGAAAACCTAAAAAGAAAATAAGAGCCAACATTTATTGAGCCCTCTCTTTGTACCATGAACTCTGCTAAATTCCTACGTAAGTGATTTCAAGTTCACAGCAGACTATAATACGTAGGTAAGTATTTTACTACTACTGTGTTACAGATAGGGAAACCAAGGCTTAGTTATGATGTGCTTTGGTTCCACAGGTGTAACAGTTGGAGTCAAGTCTCAAACACAGGGCTGTCAGATTCTTGATGGTTAGTACTCTTAATGACTGTGTTATTACTAAGTAATATCAGGTAATATTTAACAATAGAAAATGCACCTTTAAATTTTTTTTATTGTGGCAAAATATATATTACAAAATTTACCATTTTAACCATTTTTAAGTATACAGTAGCATTAAGTACATTCATTGTTCTGCAGCCATGACCACTATTCCATCTCTAGAACTTTCTCATCATTCCATACTGAAACTTTGAAAATGTACTTTTAAACGTCAGTGTTTTTTTAATGTATTAAGACAACCGAGTCAAAGAATCTATCATATAATCAACTGGCCTCACTGTTTAACCTCACAAGTGGGAATTCTGCTTGGTCCTTTCTGTCTCTAGGGTTCTCTGGCATCTCATCCACCTTAACCCATCAGTCTATAGGTGCCTTCTTGTTTCCTGGGACATGGAGCACATACCTCCTGAGCAAATGCTGCTGTTTCTAGAGTACACAGCGTGCACACTGTGCCCTGTTCTACTTAGTAACATGGTGACAGTCCTTCACAGGAAGTTGTTTTATGACACATGGAAAGAATGTGGGTCAAGGGAAAGGGCAGTAGTGGGGAGCCCTTTTAGAGCTACCAGACCACCAGAAAGGTTGTAGAAAGCATCTTGTTCAAGTTTGAAAGAAGTCATTTGTGAAGTGTTGATCATGACTTTCTTTGATAGGCTTGTTTTACATGCTGAGAACTTAATTAGCATCTATGAATATTTAAAATTACTTGTAGTGCACTTCAGGCAATGTATTTCTTTTGATATAGAGATGAAGAAGAGATGTTCCCTGTGAAGGACTTGTTCAGAGATTTCAGAAGCCAGCGAAGTCATACCTCCCTTCCTTGGGTGATTTAATTTAAAGATGGTACTACAGCTACACTATTCCCAGCTAACCTTGTATTACTTACAGTGTTCGTACAACTATAAAAATCTCTTGAAGTGGCAACCACGTATGTTTTTATGGCAAGTTATCGTCATTGTAATTCTCTGGGGCTTTCCTTCCTAGAGGCAGGAAATTGTTTTGATGTGCTGATATGATTATATACATAGACAATTCAGTAATATCTGGAGCTTAGCAAAGTTGCTGCATTCACGATGTGCAAAAGTCAGTTGTCTTCCTATATATCATCAACTAATAAGAACTAAAAGTTTTTAGAAAGATCTCAATATAAATTTGAAGTACCTGAGAATAACAAAATATGTACAGGATCTTCGTGGAGACAATTTTAGACAATATCAAGAAACATTTAAGGAGATCTTGGAAAAAATGGAATGCTCTATGATGTGCATGGATGGGAAGCCTCAATGTTGTAAAGATGTTCCTTTACCTTCCATTTATTTAACGATTCAGTGTAGTCTTATCCAATGTTGAACCAATTCTGAACCGTTGGAAAGTAAGTTGCAGACATGATTCCCCATTACCCCAAAATACTTTGATGATGTTTCCTTAAAACAAGAACGACTCCTACATAGCCACAGTAGGACGATCAAAATCAGGAGGGTAACATCGATGTAGAACAGCTAATCCACAGACAGCATTCAGACTTACTGATTATCCCAATACTGTTCTTCTCTGTTCCAGCATCCCTCCCTGTGCAAGATCAGATGGTGCATTTACTTGTCCTGTCTCTTGTCTCATCTGATCTGGATTAGTTTTTCAGTCTTTTCTTTCATGACCTTGATGTTTTGAAGAGTATAGGCCAGGCACTTTGTAGCATGTCCCTCAGTTAGGGTTTATCTAATGATTAGGGTTCCTCATGATTAGATTCAAGATACACATTTTTGTCAGAAATGATGTTGTATTCTTCTCACTATATCGTACCTGGAGGTACACAATGTCAAATTGTCCCATTCTTGGTGATGTTAATTTTGATCACTTGGTTAGGATAGTACATGTATCAGCTTTCTCTATTTTAAAATTCGTAAAAAGAACTTGGTGAGGACAGTCTTTGAGACTATGTAAATGTCCTGTTTCTCATCAAATTGTCACCAGTTTGAATCTGTTAACACCTGTTACCTGAATCAATTATCACTATTCTGGTTGCCACATGGTGAGTTCATCATTGCTAATGCTTTGATTGATATTCTGTGAGGAAGACCAA
The DNA here is from genome assembly GCF_002007445.2 of Ailuropoda melanoleuca. NCBI lineage: Eukaryota > Metazoa > Chordata > Mammalia > Carnivora > Ursidae > Ailuropoda > Ailuropoda melanoleuca. The sequence goes on along the minus strand of NC_048219.1, from coordinate 63,924,931 downwards.
TCCCTTCTCCATTCATTGTCTATTCATTTGTATCAGCGTGGACTCATGGATTCCTACTTTATTCAGTAAGTTCCAATATAGGACTGTTGTGCATTTTGATACTGAGCTTTTTCCCATATTTGGTCTATGGGGAGTCTATTCAAGTTTGCTTCTGTGTCCTTTTGATTTTTTTGAGCTCTTATTTTTTTGGCACATTAAGGTATCACAAGCTTATCTTGTACTTTTCCCAAGGAACCTTGGTTCCTTTAAACAGAAAATAGTATATGGAAACCAACACCTGAGAAGTGCTCATTGCTACTAGAAAGTCATTGGTTGACTTGAGCAAGTCATTGAATAAAGCCTTGTTGGTGAACAGATCAAAGAAATACATGTCTGGGGGAGCCTGGGTGGCTCAGAAGGTTAGGTGTCTGCCTTTGGCTCAGGTCATGATCCCAGGTTCTGGGATCAAGCTCCATGTTAGGCTCCCTGCTCGGTGGGGAGTCTGCTTCTCCCTCTGCCCCTCCCCCTTGCTTGTGCTCTCTCATGCTCTCTCAAATAAAATTTTTAGAAAAAGAAGAAATATATGTATGTACACACACAGAGACATACAGCTATATATAGGAAACCTTGAGTTCACACTGGTACCTTCAATTCTAATTCAGTGCTTAAGGGTTTAATCCAGTATTTCCTGTTACATAGTTGTAACTCCTGTCTCTCGTAGTAAGAGATCTGGCTCCCATAATCCTAAATATATTATTTGCTTACCTTTTACGTTTCAACCCCCTGACAATGCCAGCAGCTGCAGTGGCCCACCTAGCTCCAAATATGTCAAGTAAGTCAGCCACCACCACACTGTCCTGACCGTACTACTCCCTCATATGCCTGTTGAAACCCTAACCTCAACCACAACAAGGGCCAGGCCAGCTGATGTCAGTCCTGACCCCACCATTTGATCCTAGGCCCTGGTCATCTGACTGAATCCCCCACTGCAACCAGAGAGGAGGGAAGGGACAAATTCATGAACTTTTGATAATGAGCAACTATTAAATATTTGTTCATTAAATTCATTAGGAAAAGTTTGCAAATGAATGGCTAAACATACTTATCAAAAATGTTTAAACATGGATATATTTACGAAATTTATAGGAAGTTTTAAATTATTTTAATATCCCTTTTTTGTCTCAGCCCTAATACTTGCGAGTAATTTTTAGATATTAATACTTCCTGTAATAACTAAGCCATATTACATGTTATGTTGTTTTTTATCTTTACAACCAGTTTAATTACCCTGTAAACATAAAATTAGCATACTTTTTCAGAAAGCCGAGGGAAAGAGACTATTTATCCATGTTTCTGAGTTGCAAATGTGAATAGACCAGTGAGCTTTTTCATTGTCTAGAGAGTGCTGATGGGTAGGTGAATGTGGCCCTGGAGTAAAACTCAGAACATAGATCAAGTATGGGAAGATTTTACTCACAATTGCTGGCACACAGCCCAGAGTATTATAGCTTCTGTCCGCTAAATTAATTATCTGTATCTCATTTCGTTTTACACCAGAAATTTCTTTCTGAGATCTACTTCCAATGAATTAAAATTTTTTCTGCATCCAGCTATCTTCTTCAAAGTTGTGAGAGTTCATATAGTCAGTCGCCAGTGAAATCAGACTGTGCTGTGATTCAGCACAGGAGAAAGTAGTGAACCTATGAATTCTCCATCTACAAGTGCAGATATGATAAATTTAACTCCGATTCACTGGGAGTTTTAAATGATTTTTGTTTTAAATTGGATCATATGTGCAGAAATATGTAAATATATGTATATCATTTAAAGAAGAACTGTAAAATGAACTCCCATTAACCCCCAAACCCCTCCATAGAATGTTAGGGGACCACCAGAGCATGCCTCCCTGATCACACCTCTCCCCCTTCTCCAACACAGATACCAACCCTGTTGTAATCTCTGTCTTGAATTCTTTTTTTTTTAAGATTTTTAAAAAAGAGATTTTATTAGAACACGAGCAGGGGGAGGGGCAGAGGGAGAGGGAGAAGCAGGCTCCCCACTGAGCAGGGAGCCCAGGGTGGCCTTGATCCCAGGACCCTGAGATCATGACCTGAGCCAAAGTCAGATGCTTAACCGACTGAGCCACCCAAGAGCCCCTCTGTCTTGAATTCTATGTTTATCATTTCCTGTCTCTTAAAAAAATTTGCTGTCTATGTATTATTTAATTTTGACTGTCTCTTAACCTTTTACAAGTGCTATCCTTAATTCTTTTGTGGCTTGCTTGTTACATTCATCATCTTTTTAAGATTAATCCATGTAAATGTTTATAGCTGCGAACATATTTTTCCTTTTCTTTAACTACTATAAAGTATTCCTGTGATAAATTTACCAAGGCAAGTATTCTTAACTGCCTTTTTCAGATGAGCAGATAGACTTCAAAGAGATTAAATAACTTATTATATGTTATACAGCTAATAAGGGGTGCCAAGACTTGAACCCAGATGTTTTTATTATGAACCCTGTCATTTTTTTTTAAGATTTTATTTATTTATTTGACAGAGATAGACACCGCCAGCGAGAGAGGGAACACAAGCAGGGGGAGTGGGAGAGGAAGAAGCAGGCTCACAGCGGAGGAGCCTGATGTGAGGCTCGATCGCAGAACACCGGGATCACGCCCTGAGCCGAAGGCAGACGCTTAACCGCTGTGCCACCCAGGCACCCCAACCCTGTCATTTCTAAATTATTTTCTCTTCATTTTTTAAACCAGAGTCGGTCATAAATATATTTTCAGGCTATAGTTTTTCTTACTGGTTGCTAGGAAACTGAAGTTTAGGGTTATATTCCAATTCCAAAGTCATTTTTAGTGTACATGTACATTAAAGTTTATTCATTTCATTAAAACCATTGCATCTAAAATTGCTGAAGTTTTTCTGGGTTGCAGTGAGTTTTGTAGTTTAAACTTTACTCACAATGAGAGGATAACAGAGCAGATGATGGAATAAACAAATAATTCTACCCCTCCACCCTCAATTGCTAAAGAAGAGTTTGAAAAGCCGTGCTATAATGGAGAGCTTTTTGAGGAATTTAAGCATATAGAGAGTATGGTTTGCATGAGATCTCCCAGCTTGGCAATCAGGAAAAGAGTCAGCATTCCAGGTGAGAAATAGGCCCTAAATTAAGCCACTGACCTAATTCCAATTTATTTTTAGGAACATAATTGACAGGGATTAGTGACCCATTGTGCATGTGGAGTTGGTGAAGGTTGAGGATGGAGTTGGCAGAGTAGAGAATGTGATGCTGAACCTGGAAGCCGGGCACATAAGAGTTCTCTCTTCATATATTATGAGTGAAAACAAAGGATTGAAGTTAAATATCTTCTTGCTCCTTGTGGCAGAATGAGGTCCCATGACTGAGAGTGAAACAGAGGCAGATTTTGTTCAGTACTCTCTAAGGAAGCCATTTATGAGTAAAACTTTGTAAATGGAATGCATGATCTTGTGATTTGGTGAATTCCTCAAAAACTGGAAAAGTGTTTAAGGCAAAAACTACCTTCCTGCAAGGATTAGTATTAGGGAGGAAGTTGGGCTAGATGATCTATAAAGATTTCAAGCTCTGATCATAATTCTATGGCCTTGAATTTAAAGTGAAGAAGATGTTTCTAGGTGCTGCAAATCCTAAAATCACTGCAGTAAGCAATTTTAGTATTTTCATTATGCCACCGTTATCAATGTAGGCAAGGAAGCATTTGTACCTCATCAGAGACATCATTAAAGACCTCTTTAGAGTGCTGGGGGGGGGGAAGTCAACCCAAAGTTCTATGTAGAGTAAAAATATCCTCTGAACTGTAGATGTTTTTACAAACAAAAAAGAATTCATTATTAGGAGGGCTGCATTAATTGAAATTCTGTAGAGAGGTTTTTTGGCAGAAGGGAAGATATCCCAAATAGAAATACAGAAATGTAGCAAAGGATGAAAACTTTTACAAAAAAGTAAATATAAACGAATATTGACTGTTACAAAACAATACTAGTAACGTGAAGTTTAAAACGTATGTAGAGGGGCACCTGGGTGGCTCCGTCGGTTAAGCGGCTGCCTTTGGCTCAGGTCGGGATCCAGGGGTCCCTGCTTTGCTTAGCAGGGAGTCTGCTTTTCCCTCACCCTTTGCCTCGCCCCCCCCCCGCCCCCAATTCCTTTGCTCGCATGAACACTCTCTTTCTCTTTCAAATAAATAAAATCTTTTAAAAAAATAAAATTTATGTAGAGTTAGAAGACATGATAACAATATTGGAAGAGGTGAAAAACATGGAAGTATAAAGTACTAGTATTATCAAGGAAGTGGTAAATACAATAATTAGTATTAAATCTAACCCAGATATGTGTTGCAATATCAAAAAGTACATTAAAAGGAGAAGAAAATGAAATATTTGAGTAATCCAAAAGAAGACAAGACAGAAGAAAAAAAGATAAATGAAAGAGTGGGTCAAACAGAAAACAAGTAGTAGGATGGTAGATATCAAATCATCTAAATCATGAATTACATTAAATGAAAATGGATTGGATACTTCCAGTAATATGCTAATGTCAGACTAGGAAGAAAATAAAACCCATGTACGTCCAAATTGCAAGAGGCACATCTTAAGTACAAGCGCACCGAAAGTACAAGGATGGCAAAAGCTAAAACATGCATTGTGATATAATGAAAAGACTGGGCCAGCTAGACTAATGTCAGATGAAACAGACTGAAGTCAAGAAGCATTACTGGAGATGAAGAGGGATATTCTGAAATGGTTAAGTCAGTTTACAAGGGAGATTTCATAATCACAATAACATTGTTTCAAATGTATAAGGCAAAAACAGACAACGAAAAAGAGAAACTGACAATCCACAATCCTAAGGGCTACTTTAACACACTTCTGAACAAACGGACAAAAAAATATAGATCTGGAGGACACGGTAAACAAAATGGACCTAATTGATATGTAGAGGATACTGTCAACAACGACAGAATTCATATTTCACTTAAGCCCGTATTTAAAATTTACTAAAACTGACAAAAAGCAGACCATAAAGAAAGCCTCAAAACATTTCAAAGGATCGAAATAATTCAAAATATGCTCTGACTTCAGGGAAATTATGCTAGAAATCAGTAACAAAAGATCACTAGAAAATCCTCAAATGCAAATTAAACAGAACACACTTCCAAATAACCCGTGGATCAAAGAAGAAATAACAGGCATTAGAAAATATTGCAAGCTGAATGAAAATGAAGATGTGCTATATATCAAAAATTGTGGGCAGCAGCTGCTAATGCGATGCTTGGAAATTTATAGCCTTAACTATATTTACTATGAAAGTTGAAAGGTTAAAATCGTTTACACTTCATCTCTAGAATCAAGAAGAGTAAAACAAAGAATGAGAAGGAAACAAAGATTAGAAATCAGTGAAATAGAAAATGAAGCTAAAGAAAAACAATAAAACTAAAAGCTGGTTCTCTGAAAAGTTTAAGAAAACGGACATACCCCTAGAAAGACATCAGTAAGAAAAGTGAAAAAAGTAACATCAGGAATGAAAAATATAGTAACATTGGAGACTCTACAGTGAAAAGATGTGATGATATAATGAACACAATATCAACTTGAAAATCTGAATACGGACAAATTCTTCAAAAAATTAAGCTGACAAAATAAATGGAAAATCTGGAGAGTTTCTTCTTTTAGTGGAAATTGAATCAATCATGAAAAGCCCTTACACAAAGAAAATATAGAACATTACCAATGAGTTTTCTCAAACATTTAAGGTATTACCTCAATTTTTTACATATGCTTCCAGTAAATTAAAAAAGGGAATACTTCCAAACTAAGTCCAACATAACCATGATACCAAAAGCCTGACAAGGACATCACAATATATAGGAAAGTGACTTTCAATATATACAAAAGATAATATATCACTACCAAGCGAGGTTAATTCTCCATGTATCCAAATGTGGTTTAACATTTGAGAAATCAATCAGTGTAAATTTGCCACGTTAATTTTTATAAAAGGATAAAAATGTAATTATCTCAACAGATGCAAATTGGAAAAAGGATTTGATGAAATTTAACAGCCATTTATGATAAAAACTTAGTAAACTGTGAATAGAACTTCTGTAAACTGATAAGAGATATAGTCCACAGCAGACATATCTAGTGGTAAAATACTGAAAGTTTTGCCCTTGAGAACGGGAATGATACAAGGATCCCTACAACCACTACTTCTATTCAACATTATACTAGAGATTCTTGCCATATATAATAAGTCAAGAAAAGGAAATGAAAGGCAGTAAAGCACTGAAAAGAAAGAAAGAAAAGTCATTTGTTGGCAGATGATACAACTATGTACATAGAAAATCCAAATGAATTTACCAACTATTAGTAGGTAAATTTAACAAACTGCTTAGAACTTCACTCAAAAGTCACTAATATTTGTAAATCAAAAGCAAATAGAAAAGGGAATTTATGAAATGACATCGTTTAAAATAACATTCAGAACATCAAAGAACTAGGAAATCTAAGGAGAGATGTATAGAGATGGTTATTTCTATACTGAAATACACAAAATCTTTTTATATAAATTAAAGACCTAAATGAATAGAAGGATATTCCATTTTTGCAGATTGGAAGATTTGAAATATGAAAACAGTAGTTCTCTCCAAACTGATCTAGACATTCAACCCAGTCTTACTGATTCTCGTTATTTGTTTACAAATGTACTTTAAGTACATTTGATTTACTACTTTTGATTTAGTTGTTTCATAGAGTAGACGTTTTGAACTTTTCCTTTAGTTCAGCTAGCAAAAGAAGGTAGCACTTGAACCCATGAGATGCTGTTTTTGACGTTTTTCTTTCTCCTCCACTCTTCCACCAGACTTCTCCAGTCCTGTTCTCCTGGCTGCGTTCTTCCTCCTAGGATCCCAGCCCTGCAGAAGGTATATTCTATGATTTAATTGACCTCAAAGTCCACAGCTGTGTGTGTGTGTGTGTGTGTGTGTGTACGTGTGTGTGTGTGTGTGTCTATGTGTGCGCACTATATATTACAGAAGTTTTATTCATTTAAATAAAGCCCTTGGGGCGCCTGAGTGACTCGGTTGTCTGACTCTTGATTTCAGCTCAGGTCATGATCTCAGGGTTGTGAGGTCAAGCCCCATGTGGGGCTCCACCCTGGGCGTGCAACCTGCTTGGGATTCTCCCTCTCCCTTTGCCCCTCCCCCACTCCCTGCTCTCTTTCAATGAATGAATGAATGAATGAATGAATCCCTTGAATTTAAACTTAGGAAAACCTTAATACCCAGCACCGGGCTTACAGGCTGATTGTCCCAACTACTTTGTGTCCTACTGTAAACCTAGTGCTGTTCGAGGGACACTCTGGAAATGTGGGCCTAAACATTTAACTGAATATTTATAATTAGCTTTGTAAAAAACAAAGTGCTTCTAGCTATCATGGGAAATTAGGACCCATTCTAGAGCAAGATCCTGTAAAGACTTCATGTGATAAAGACAAAAATCTCCTAGCATGAGGGAGTTGAGTGGGTTGTGTTAGTTGCAAATTCTTTTGGTTACCCATTGAATAAGTCTTTTCTTTCCTCACTACTTCCCTTTGTTTGACCTAAATTTAATTTCAAAGGGAATTTTTTAAAGCCTGTAATCTTATTTGGGCTAAGCTATTATCTGAAAAGGCTACTCATAAAATAATGTACTCAGAGCTGTTCAGGGTTTCCCCAGTGTTAGCCAACTCTGTCGAAATCACATGGAAGTTGTCACTGCCCAAATAATATTTGAAGTATGATATGTAAGAATGAAATGCATAGTTTTTAACATTTTAGACTTAATACCTGTTGGCAGTGGGGATGGAGCACTTGGAATGCACTGACCTGGGGGGGCCTGGCCTGGGAACAAGGGAACAGGGGGACATGACAGCCATCCTTACATCCTGGAATGGGAAGGGACTAAAGTGACAGTGCTCATCTGCTCCTTTAGGGAGAAATGGGAACCAAAGGCTGGGAGTCATAGCACTCAGGTTGCTACTCAAAAACATAAGGGTGCCATTTTACAGTTAGAATAGTTCTAAATGGAACGTGTGACCCCATGATTTCTCAGTCACTGAGAACACATGCAAAGCAAAAACTAGGTGACCGCCTGCCTCTTAAGCATATTTTGGTGAGGAATCTTTTTGGGGGAAAGATGTTGGTTGAAATCACCTGTAAAACCTTTTCTGACTTTCGGCCCTAAGCTCATGAAGGCCTTGAGGTAAGTGAGCTCTTCCCCTTGGACAGATACAGCCCTGTTTGCACTCTCAGCGGGGAGCAAAGGAACCTCATGCCCTAGTCCGGCCGCTCTGAGACCCACGCAGCATCCTTTGCTGACCTAGCTTGTGTCCTGTGCTCTGAGCTCCCTGCCGGGGGGGTTGTCTTTATCCCTGCTTCCTGCTCTCCCACCCTCCTCAGAGCCTGAATGTCATGTTACTGTTGTGTTGCTGTATTCATAGATATACAAAAATCTATTTATTTCATTTTTAAAATGTTATAATATACATTCGATATTTCTGTAAAAGGTATTCCCTTTTTCAAAAAGGTGGCCCCTATCCCCCTGTCTTTTCTATTTTCCTCAGAGCAAGAAGCAGTAACCACTACTCTCCTAACTAAGCCGCTCTGTTGTATTGGACGGTAATTATATCTTCATATTTCAAGGCTTATCATCTCCCCAAACCCCCTTTCCTTTCCCTGCGGTCTCACCGCACTGTTCCACAGTAACACTGCTCTGCTCAAACGCAGAGGCTCGTTTCAAAAGCTAGAGGCCCGAGGATTTTTGGGTTGAGTTAGTAGCAGAACTTTTTCTCTGGTCTCAGAGAAAAAGGTCAGAGACAATTACAAGCAAGGTGCTTCATATTTTCAGGTCCATTTTTAAAACAATGAGATCCTTTGATACAATCACTTAGGTCTTTTACCAGAAGTTTCCGTTGGTCCTTTTGTTGGTAATCCATTTATATCTGTACCCGCATAGTCTACTTTGCCTTTGTCTTCATCATGGGATTCTCGAAGAGCTTTTCTAGGCCACATGTGACTGACAAAGGGGGAAATCAGAAGGCATAAGTATCGCTCCAGGAATATTTTGTAGATCCAGGGCAGAACTGGAACGACGACGCAAGAAATATACACCATCCTCCTGGGCTTGAGTTCCTGAGCCTCGGCAGGTGGAAACGTCCACACTTCTGGAGGGAGCATGATTTTTGTATATTTTAGACAGCTTTAGGTTACATTGTATACATTTCTTTGTAACTCGATTCAACAATTTACCCTGTGTCATCCACTACACCAAATAACACAGACAAAACAGAAATTAAAAAATACTTCCCGTCCTTGTGGAGCTTATAACCTAATACTATCAGAAGCTGGCTGGCCCACAGGGAGTTCTATTTTTACATTTGGAAAAGTCAGATTTGATTAAATACCATTTTTTCCCAGGAATGAGAGAGGAATTTTCCTTTATACAAAGTTTGAGAATAGAAGCAAATGTTTATATTGAAACTAAAACAGTATGACTTGTATTTTTCCAAAAAGTGGATAATTTGAAAAATAGCCAGTTTGTTGTATGTATACAAAAGGAATCATAATTACTTAACTACAGCCCGATGGTTTGTACAAATATGGGTTGATAATGAATTAATCAAATGTTACAAGTATCAGAAGGGCCAGTAACACTAATTTATCTAATACGTACTGGCAGGGCCCTAAAGAAACAGGCTGGAAATTCTGCCATGAATCAACACCAACTAACATATGTGTTGTGTAAAGTGAAAATTCTTTAGAACTTCTGGTTCCACAGTTAAGTATATTGGTCTAACTGCTCAAAAAAGGGTCAAACTATACTTCTGAAATTTATAGTGTTTTTTTTTTCCCTAAATTCTTTTGGCTGTGATCTGTCTGGCTCATTATGCATACACATATACATGTATACTTTTTATTTTTTTAAAATGTGCCATTTCATTCACTAGAGATATGATGGAAATGTCTCCAGTGTTAACTGAAGTTCTATACACTAGTGGAGTTAAATCCCAATATATATTTAAAGTAGAACCCTATTTGTTAAGTTTGATCAGCTTACTATCTACTGATAGTATCAGTAATCACAGGATCTAAAAGGGAGGACAATTAAAAAACCCAGCAAATTTCTACTTGTTCTATTCTGGGCATTGCACTAGGTACTTAATTCTATTGATTTTAGTTCATTGAACAACTGTAATATGAAAAAGCGGGAATTCGCTTCATTAAACACACAGTCCAGGAGGAAAAGCGCTGTGTCACACGATGCCCCATATCGTGCCCTAGCAAATTGTTCAGTCAGAATTTGAACCCCGTCTGTTTCCTACATCTGTGCTTATTTCACTATCTTATTATTTAGGGCTCCCAATTATGTATAGTAATACTTTTTTTTTTCATAGAAAACAGACATTTATTTCTCACATTGTCATCTGGAAATCCAAGATCAAGGTGTCTGCAGATTCCATGTCTGGCGAGAACCTTCTTTCTGGTTTCCAATCGGACATTTTATTTTCACATGGTGGAAGGAGAAATGTCATTTTTCAAGTGCTTATTACAGACCAGATCATTCTGAGAACTGTTCATGAAGAGATCATGTCGGCCACACATCATCACAGATACAATCATGATCTTTTCTGACAGTTGCAGACACTTAGGGCCGGTGACATTGCCCCGCGCCAAAGAGGTAGAACTGAGCTCATCCTGACAGCTGGGCTCGGAGTCTGTACTCTGACCCACTGTGCTCTAAGTTTGTCCTTCAGAACTTTAAGAATGTACTTCGACTCATTCATGATCCCAGCGTCCTGGGATCGAGTCCCACGTCATGCTCCCTGCTCTACAGGGAGTCTGCTTCTCCCTCTGCCCTTCCTCCCACTCATTCTCTCAATCTCTATCTCTCTCTCAAATAGTAAATAAATAAAACCTTTTTAAAAATGCTAAAAAAAAAAATGTGCTTTGGTTGGTGACTGTGGCCCGACCACCAGCGGTCAGTTCCTTTAGAGTGGTCCACAGAGTCTGGGAAGGACCTGGGAAGGCAAACCAAGGGCGCAGTGCCCTGGAAGCCCAGGGGAGACAGGTCAGCAGTGTCAGTTAAGGAAGAAGATCAGATAACATGAAGACTGACAGCTGATTCTGATGGCCTCCTGTCTGTACACCTCTGCCCCAGAGATGTGGGAAAAGGACCTGGCCACAGGGAGGAGGGCAGCTGAAGTTCAAAGCCAGAATGGTGCCAAGGCACAGACTTGTTTGATGTTTTTCAGCAGGAAAGGGCAGCATGAGCAGAGGGCTGGAATTTTCCAGGAATTGGAATTTTTTTAGGGGAGAAGCTACAAGAAAGGACCAGGTTGGAAGGAGCTGAAGGTTCTAGTTTGAGAAAGCATGGACCTTGGGTCCAGACTTGATAGGAAAGAGAAGAAAGTAAGCCTGGGAGGAAACAACCAATGGGGAGAATGGTGTTTATTACTTAAAACTGAACTCTTCAACCTGACTTGGACAGGATGAATGTTATAGGCGCATTTACGAGTTGATCAGATAAGAAGGCATCTGAGGCAGTTAATGGGATATATTCTCACTGTGGGTTGAATGTAACTGAAAATAGCAGATTACATGAGTTGGCAAAAGCCTTTGGGTTCAGGGCACACCTGCATTTGGTTGGTGTGTAAATTAGTGCAGCTTTTCTGAGGTTAATTTATCAATATCTGCCTATTGAAATCATGACAACTCTTTGATCCAACAATTTCACTCCTCTGAATTTGTATTCTGGAAATATTTGCTGAAATTTTCATAAAAGTAATTTCACAGAAACAAGGTTTTTTTTTTTTTAACTAAATGTGTTTTTAAAAAGAACCCAAACTAAAACTAGTGTGTTTTATAGCTGTTTATTACATTAATTTAAATACACACTCGTATTATAAATTTACCATTTTATTCGAAGTGTACTTTTAATCTTTAATTATAATTTTAGGGATAAGTATTTCTATTGAGTAGGTAACAGTTTTTATCTAAAGCAGAAAAGAGTATTCACTAATTCCTATGCATCTTTTAGACAGAAAACTTTTTTTAAAAACATTACATATTTCTCTATAATTGTTCTGAGAGTGAGTCCATCTGTCAACTCGGACTTTTTTTGTCAAGGACTACCCACGTTTGATTTTGATATTTAAAGCTGACAACACTTTTCTCTTCTTTTCTCTTCTCTTCGCTTTGCTGCTTTTCTCTCTTCTCTTTTCTCTTTTCTTTATGACATTATATACCTGCTTGCAGAACAAGAACTCAAAACATCATTCCTCCCTCAAGATGAAAAATGCCTGAAAAACCCCTGAGTAACTTCTAAAATCTAATTAGACCTGTAATTCTCCCTGTAGATAGACTACTTTTTGCAAGGCCTTTCAATGAGAGAAATGGCAGACACCAGAAATGTAAAATAAGACCAGTTTTGCAAGTGTTCTTCTAGAATCTGGAATATCACCATTTTGCCCATGGTGAAACCATCCGAGGGAGGTTAAGTAATTTCATTTTATCACAATGTGAACCCAGGCCAGTCTGACTTCTAAGACTGTGGTAGTTCCACTCTCCCATAACATAGTGTTCACTACTAGAACTGTTGATCAGAATACATAGCTCAAGTAAATTGAGAATTTATTAGGTCAGGTACTGTTCCATTTACTTTGCCTCTACCTCTCAACAACCTTCAGTGAGCTCTCTATGGATTAGTGAGGTTATACGTCTCTGAACTCCGTCAAACGTGGCTATTAATTAAATGCCCTTCAAGTTGTGTTTGTAAAAACTTAATTGACATTCATTCCTTTTTTCAGAAAACAGGTTTCTGGCCGTGGACCAAGACGTTCTTTTAAAAAAAATGAGTAAATATCTAGATCTTGCTCAACTTCAAATTCTTGAATTGCTTTCAGAGCACTGAGAACATTGCAGTTAAAACATGCAATGACATTCTATCTGCCTCTTGAGTGACATCACTACACTTTATGTTTTGCAACTTATAAATACAACATGCCAATTTAAAATTTTTTTAATTCCATTGATTATTTTACTCCCATAAATGAGCACTTCCATAATGTGCTCTCTTTTAATCTATTTTCAATAAGGTACAGCTGTCAAATTGATAATACAATCAGTAAGAAACAGTTTTTCCTTCTAGAGTGGAACTTAGTGTGTGTTTTTAGAAATAATGTTTCTGACTACAGTGGTTTAAAAAAAATCTCTAATATAAATTATGTACTTGTAAAAAGAGATGACAGGATTTTTTTTAACAGTTGTCCCCTGTTAAACATAAGCTTCTATCCTCCAAATGACAATTGACAGCTTCATGTTCAAATATGTTCTATAATAGCTAGCAACTGTATTTATGTATCTTTATACCAGAATTACAATATTTACCAATGTCAGTCACCTGGATTGCATAAAGATGCACCCAAGCCTGTTTCTGAATCATGTGGTTTAGTTAAATCTCATTAGTTGGATTTTAAAATATGTTGATAGTTTGTCTTTTGGCACTTAGTCTTCAACATTTGTAAATTTTAAATTTCCAATCAAATTCTGTGCTCACAACTTAAATATTTTATATAATGGTGAAAAGTTTCAGAACTAGATTACAGATTTAAAATTCACACTGCATGTACAACAAAGCAGAAATATTACAAGAGGATGAAATCCTAGTGTTTTAAAGCCATCAAACTTTATTCTGGATAGTCTGACTTCTTTGAACCTCACAATTCAAAAACCAGATTAACTGTATTTTTTTTATTGTCAAGGGACACAAAACTGTCAACAACTGAAATGTGGGCATAAAAACAAACACAATACAGTTTTAAGCTTTTTTACAATTATATAAAACATTTAGAACTTTGTTATATATTTAGATCAATTATATATATTATATATGTATCAATTATACATCGTATATAATTATATGTCTTCTTTGTGAACAGTGCACAAACTGTTAACTAGTACAGGGATCAGATTAATTTAAGCTTGTTTTTGAACAGTTGAGTAAGTCGTGTTATTTAGAGTATAATATATGGTTTAGAGCAGGGCAGCAAGCTGTGGCCCACAGACCACATCTGGTCTGCCACCTGTTTTTGTTTTTTTTGTTTTTTTTTTTTTTTTAAAGATTTTATTTATTTATTTGACAGAGATAGAGACAGCCAGTGAGAGAGGGAGCAAGCAGGGGGAGTGGGAGAGGAAGAAGCAGGCTCACAGCAGAGGAGCCTGACGTGGGGCTCGATCCCATAACGCCGGGATCACGCCCTGAGCCGAAGGCAGACGCTTAACCGCTGTGCCACCCAGGCGCCCCTGCCACCTGTTTTTGTAAATAAAATTTTATTAGAACACAGTCATGCCATTCATTTATATAGTGTCTGTGGCTGCAGTGTCAGAGTTGAGTAGTTAGGACAGAACCCCATGAAAGGCCTAAAATATTTCCTATCTGTCCCTTTACAGAAAATAGTTTGCTGACCCCTGAATATGATGAAGGGGTCAGACTGTGAGTTGAATATTTCAGTTGCTATTCCAATAAGTGCCATTTTTACCTACGGGAATTCTGTCTTCTAGCTTTTGACTAATGTGTCTAAACGATAGCCAAGATAGCCTAAATGTCCACATTAGTCCAATCATATCATATTTGCATCTAGTAAATGTTCTTTATGGCTTGGTTATAGCCGTACATACATACAGTGTATACATAGGTTGCATTTTTACAACCCATTTCAAGGACTCGTGGCTCCTCGGAAATCATGGTCTCTTGGGTTTTTTTTCAAATCTGTGAGCCATTCACTTAGTTTTCAATATTTGGAATCATACTTCCTTTGGCTGTGAGATGCAATACATTTCATGGGAAGTTATATTATCATTCTAAATGGCATTAAGAACTAGAGGTAAAAGAATAGCCCACCCTCTTTGCTTTGGAGTTTTGATTTTAGTCCTCTCTGTGTGAAATGTGAGTCCTATTACTTAAGGAAACCTAAATAGAAAGATCATGGTAGCTAACATTGACTGAGCCTCCATTACATGCCAGGCACTGGTAGGTACTCTATAGATAGTCTCTCATTTTATCCACATATGCATAAGAAACAGGTTGGTGTGTTATCCCCATTTTACAAAAGAGGAAACTAAGGCTTAGTTAAGACACTTGCCCAAGATCACACGACCAGTAATCAACACAGGCAGGACTCCTGCGTAGAGTTGTGAGATTATAAAGTCGGGGCTCTTAATCTTACCATTCAATAATAGGTGTAAGTATTTCTGCACTTTAATATACCTTCCCGTGTCTTTTAACATGCCAATACAACCAAGCCAGAGAATATAATGGAATTAACCAATAAATGGGCATATTTGTCTTCTCTCACTGATAAATGTCAATCGTTCCTTGCTGTCATTCCTTCCTTCTTGCCTGGTCTCCCTATCCACTCCCAGTACCCTAACCTGTATAATCTGAGAAAAGCAGGGAAATTCTGCCTTTGGGGTCCCTGGCATCTCATCCTACTTATAATCCTCAGCCTGTTGACACTCGCCGGCTTCTGAAGGCCATTGATCAAGAAGAGATGCTGCTTTTTCTATTGTGGAAATTGCTAGCTGGAAGCTGACTTATTACAAATGGGCAGGGCGATCCATCTGATGGAAAAGAGCAATGGTGTTGAGCTTAGAAGCCCATTGACTACCAGCAGCCCTTGTGGCTAGTGAACTGTGCAGGTGCGTGAAAACTGGGATCTGCGGGCTTGGGGAATTCTAAGTAATCTGGCCTCAGGATGTGAAGACTCTGTTACAAAAATGGGAGGCCATTTAAATATACTCCTTATGGTGCACACTCGGGTAATGAATATTTAGGGATACCAAGATGGATGAAGTGTGTTTCCTGTGATGAATTTTCAATCTAGAGACCTCAAAAGCAAACAGAATAAGACCCTCCCTTCCTTAGCTCATTTACTTGAAAAATGGGTACCATGGCTTCGTTAGGCCCAGCCAGTAGACTGCCTCTTACATTTGTGAACTCTGGAGTTTATTTCAGGAATGTATGGATGGTCTTGTAACATAGAATCTATTCACGTAATTGTATTTGGGGTTGGAGCGGGGCGGCAGCCTAAATGTCTGCATCATACTTAATGGATGAACACCACCAAAGTTGTCCTGATACAGAGAAACGTAGTAAGCACCTGTCACTACTACTATTTACCATTGAACATTGTACTAGAAATATTGGCTAATACGATTAAGCAAGAGAAAAAATGTAGAGATAAAAAATTCAGCAAGGACGAGATAAAATGATCACTATTTGTGGATGAAATCTGATTGTAAACCTAAAACCTCAGAGAGAATCACCAACAAAGTACAAAGAGGAAGAGAATCCGGTAAGATGACCCAGTACAGGGAAAGGATCCTAAATCAGTGAGTAGCACCTACAAGCTACCTTGGAATGGTGTCGCTGACCCACCTGCTGGTAATTGTCTCTGGTAAGGGGTCACCACACAATTGACTGTTTTGTTTAGATTTTCTGATTCAAAAACAAAATGTTTATCCTCCCAACTCTGAAAATTCTCTTCACGTCCATGTCCTCAAATTACCCAACAGAATCTTCCTGAACCAATACAGAGAATAAGGTGAGCTAATTAAGCATTTTTCCTAAGCAGCCTATTCAAAAAACAAAAACAAAACAAAACAAAAACCACCCTCAATGGAAGTTTCGGCATGTTTTTTATCTGAGGACCACCTCAGTTTGTTCCTGCCCCGAAAATAGTGGTGGTCCCACCAGAGACTTGTCCACGTATGTGAATTTGGTCTTTTGAGCATTTTCAAAGAAAAAGCAACTCCCCAGGCAAGGTGGTTGTAGCCCTTTCGGTAATCATCGTGCATATGTCTCCTGTAATAATACTTAAAATCAGATGACGCTGACCCAGTTAGAGCTGAGGATTAAGGAAATCTGCTTAGAATTGACTTGCATCCACTGGAGCAACTGCCAAGAGAAATGCATTCCGCAGAATGCCCTCCAGAGAACCTCTCGTTAGCCAGACGGCCAAGCCTCGATTTCTTTTCACTTGCTATACGACTGCCTGGATTTCATTTAAACATGGATATAATGTGTGTTCATACATGCTCACGGCATATTTGTTTTAGTCTTTCATTTTTCCTGGATAACATACTCCGTCTTATGCAGAACTCAGCTATTCGTAGCTCTGCCCTACAATAAAAATTGAATACCGTATCATCTTAATACAAATTGCATATACTCTGGATACTTAGTGCAATTTTTCTGTAACTTCCCATACATTAGAATTGTGCAAATGTTAAAGCATTGCCTTCTAAACTAGAACCAGTTTTTGACTATAAGCTTTTAATTTGAAATTCCAAAAAAACCAACATCAGAATCTGTTGCTCCTCCCATCAACCAGATGCGATAGAATCTGCCCAGAAATCTATCTGTGCTTTCCCTAACCACTGCCAATTCTGCATTTATCCTCCCATCTATGCGTTTGTTTCTAAGTTGGATTTGATGTTATCTTTCGTTGTTGTGTTTTGTCTATCATGTGTTCTTAATACATGTCCCCTGACAGATGTGTTTATATCAGCATCATCCATTATAGACTAAAAATTCTCAGAAGGTAGGATTTTTAGCGCCGTGGTCTTGAGCCTTGGCCTTGCATTAAACCCACTTGGGGCGGTTTGTGCATTCAAACATGGATGTTGCCCCCAAAGGTTCCGATTCAATAGATGTGGGGTGGGCCCATTCTGCAATATTTTGAAAAAGCTTTACCAGTAATTCTGACGCCCAGCTAAGGGTTGAGAGGCCCTCTATTTAATATTATGTCTAATTCTATCCACAGTACCCAGCATACTGGCCTGGCATGTAGACAACCCTCGGTAACTGGTTCTATAATTCGGTGAACTGGTTTGAGATGGAGCCTCACCTGAGGGGTATTGGCAGTCCTTGCTCAAGCCCAGCAATTGGAAGGAACTAGAATGCTGACAAAGCCACAGCTGCGCTTGCTTCACTTGTCACCTGAGCCCACCAGATTATTGATTTAACCGGGACAGGCACGACCTCTTTTGTAATTAAAAAAATTTTTGTGGGGTGCCCGGCTGGCTCAGTTGGTAGAGTGTGCAACTCTTGATGTAAGGGTCGTGAGTTCAAGCCTTGCACTGAGTGTAGAGATTACTTTAAAAATATAAAATCTTAAAAAAAATTTTTTTTAATTAAAAGATTCCAGTTGCTAACAATCTAAGATTGCAGAAAGAATAGGCTCCTGTTGTCATAAAACATTCTTTGTATTTATGGAGTTCTTTCCCTTGACTTAAAAATGGATCAATAACCATCCCTTCCAGTAAAAGGTTCACATATAAGATCCCAGAATTGAGTTATATGATTCAGTAAGTTAAAACTCCCAGAGACTGGGGTGCCTGGGTGGTGCAGTTGGTTAAGTGTCCAACTCTTTATTTGGGCTCAGGTCGTGATCTCAGGGTCGTGAGATCGAGCTGTCTGTCGGGCTGGAGCTCAGTGCGGAGTCTGCTTCAGATTCTCTCTCCCTCTGCCCCTCCCCCGCCAGTAAAAAAAAATCTTAAAAAGTTCCCAAAGATTTGCCGGTGATGTAATGGAAGCCAGTGTTATATTTTCTTGGTGTAAATCAGTTCCATACTTGGTGGCTCCTACAACAGCGGTTTGTTCGTAGCAATCCTAACGCTGCAAGCATTAACGGGACTTGGACGATGGGGCCTGAAGGCAGCCCTCGTCCCCTAGGGAAAGAATGGCCTGTCTTTCTGATCTCCGCGGTGCTTCACCAATGCCAGGTGCATCAGAATCGCCTGGAAAGCTTGTGAAGCCTACGGATTCCTAGCCCTCACCCCCAGAGATTTTCAGTGTGGCTCAGCCACAAAGCCTGGGAATCCGCATGTTTCACAGCCGCTCCTCGTTGATTCCAATGCAGGGGATGTGACACCGACAGGAAGACCGTGCTGGGTTGCGCTTTGTTTCGTTTTGTTTTGTTTTTCACTTCCAGTATCTGAAGGAAACTTATGGAAGGGCTTCACAACGTAGGCTAGCATGGGACTGTTCCCATGCTAGGCATGTATTAAACTGTTTTTCTAACCTGTTTTCTAACAAGTGTATTTATACACCAGGGACCGCATCTGCCCCTTGGAGACATTTATTCCTGGTTGAAATTCAGTCTCAGAGTCAATGTTTTCAAACCCAATGAATTAAACTGTCTTATCAAAGCTACTGGGAGTGTTTTTACAAGTTCTACCCTTTCATCTGAATGAAGGTAGAATGTAGACTCCACTAAAACAACTTCAAATAGAACTCATAATCTAACCAAGAGAGAATACTGCTGATCACTTGACAACATAAGAGTTCTCTGTAGTGGGCAGCAAGTTGGTAAACAGTGTTGCAAAAATGCTCAACTCAAATGGTGGTTCAGGCTGTGAGGTCTTTGTGGGAGGAGAGGAGCGAGGAGAAGGACCTTTCCATTGGCTTCTGTATTCCTGTGATCTGCCCTACCCTGGGCTGAGGCACTGGGACACGGACCTAAGGTTACACCCTTCCCCCATCTGCTCTCTTCTCCCCATTTACCTCCTCTCTCCTCCTCTCTCCCATCTTGGCTTCCCTCACTTTTTCTCGGAGGTGTAGTGAAGTCTGGGACCCAGAGACCTTTGAAGGGGGCTCTACTTGACCTTTGAAAAAGATGGCAGTGATACATTTGCGCACAGGATCTCAGTCAGAGATCTCATCTCACAGTTGAAGGGCACAGCATTTTCTAAAGCCAACCCATCTTTTCCTCCTTTTGCATGCTCACAGTCTATCGTGATGCTTTCTGAAATGGGGAGGAAACAGGAAATTAGTATCCCGAAACTGAATTGGAACCTTGGTCAAGCTGCCAATGTGCGGATGAGTCACCAAAAGGTCTGGGAGCTATTTGCCATCTATCAACGCAGAAGGAGGTTAGAATGGAAATCAGCAAAAAACAAATGACTCAGTTTTCCTTTTTAGAAAATGCTCACTTGCAGTGGCCTGAATTCCCTGTTTAAATAAAAGGGATAAAACCATGACCAGCCAACGGCAGTCCAGTCGTAGTTAAGGACAGCTTCCTGCATCAGTGTCAGTCGAAGAGGGGGTGCTTCCCGCTGCCGAGTGCACTGGGTAACTTTTTGCAGAAGCTTATGACATTATGTACCAGGAAGAGGAGATGCAAGTCAGAGGAAGATTCAACCATGTATTTATTTCCTGCTTTGTCGGAGGCTCCTGTGGTTGGAAAGAATGAGAAGGCCTGTGTTTCCGTCCCAATTTTTATATTTACACGCTATGTGACCTCGGCAGGTCATGCAACCTTTCTGAGAGCCTTTTCTCCTCCATGAAATGAGAATGGCAACACCGGGCAGCCGTGAAGGGTAAGTGAGTCAGTGCACATTTTTGAGCCCTATCAAAATGTGAGGTTATCTTTGCAACCGTGAAGGTATATGGAGGGATGGCAGTGGTCACTGGGTCACGGAAATGAGGCAGGAGAGACGAGAGAGTACTACGGCGGCTTTGAGGGGAGATGGTAAATGTTTGAATGGACATCCCCGTTATCGCAGGTATGTTTTCCTATGTATGTAGATGGGCCTCTGCTATAAAAACTCAATCATGTCCTCATTGATTTCAAAATGCTAGGTAGCCAAGGCAACAACAGTAGACATTTCTGACGAAAGTAATAGTAGCCAGTACTTAATACTCCCTTTAGACCCAGCACAGTGATAAGCTCTTTTTTCAGATTATCTCATTTAATCACGGCCCTGGGAGGAAGGAGTGCTCAACAGCCACTATCCCCAAAAGCCCCGTGCATCGAGTGTTATGATTCCCACTTTACGGATGATGAAACTCATCAAAATTCAACTTTTACAAACATTCCCAGGGTCATACACTATTAGGCAGCAGAACGGAGTTTCAAACCCAGGTGTGTCTGACTCAGAAGCACGTGTCCTTAACCACCAAAATCTTGAAGAGAATAGAAGCCACAGTTTTCCACTGAATTGGAAGAGAAGTCCTATCTCTGTGACAAGCTGGCCTTGACCTAAGTTCCTGTCTTTAAAACTGGTGCATGATGATGAGAGTAGTGTAAACACACACACACACACACACACACCTGGCCCCTGTCCACCGTGGTTTGCTAAGGAGAAGTGGATATAACCAAGGAGTAGTGGACACTCTAGTGGAGTCAGAAAGCTTAGGCTCTCCCTCCTGCCTTAGTACTGACTAGCTATGTGTCGGCGAGTGAGGATTTAAACTCTGAGCCTTGATTTCTTCCATGAGTGGAGTTCCTACTGTGTGTCAGGCCCACCTCTCTGCGCATTGCGAGGCTCAAGTGAGACGAAAGATGAACACATTTACAGATACTAAAGAAAAGGGAGGGCTTTATTAGGAATCTCTTCAGCCAGAAAGAGGCTGGGAGGAGGTTTGGTAAGTAGTACAGAAAAAGAAAAATAACCATTAACCCCCTACCTGTAATAGTCACTCCTCTCACAATGTATTTGCTCATCTAAAGAAGCGTCTTAAAAGCACAATGTACCTACTGCTGGGACACAAGATTATTTTCAGAGGCGTGTGAAAAATGTATTTTAGTAGTCTATGCTCTCAAGTACTCTAGAAAAATATACAAAACCTGTGATTTCCCTGATCGTTGCTGAGGATTCAGCTAAGCATGAAAAGCGAGTCAGTTTAAAGTGGACTAAGTATTACCAAGCACAGGTGTCACCCAGATCTGGCAATCATGGTCAGTGTAGAAGGCAGGTGCCTTTAGGAAGCATTGATGATGCTTCCTGCATTTGGAAACAGACTTCTCTTGGAGAAGTTTGTCTGGGTTCTCTCTGCTTGATCTCTATTGATGTCTTCACGTGTTCACCAGCCATCATCGTAGCAATGACGAGGTCCCTGGACATTCTCCCCAGAGCTCACCCCATGCCCACCTCCCCTGCTCTGGCCCAGTGTGCTTGAAGGAAACTTGAGCCAAAGGGCTGCTTTATTCCTTCTCTAAGAAATACACTTTTTATCCTGCATTACCGAGAGGATCCAAACCCGGATGCACCTTCTACACAGAGTATGAGTCGAGTTTAAAAATGTTCTTTTGACATCCTCAAAGTCCAGATCCAGCATTTTTCAGAGAGAAGGCCTAAGTGCTCTGGAAAAGGTTTACAACAGCCCTGCTGGGATTAATTCCTCAGTTTGGGCCCTGAGTGTTTGCCATTCTCAAGCTGCAATGTAGCTGCTGAAGGTTGAAAGCCAGTGATAACTGTTTTACTACAAGGTTTGCTTTGTCTTTGATGACAGGACTTTCACTTAAGATGGTTTCTCCAGGCCTTGCTGAGAAACCAATATTGACCTAATGTGGCCTCTTAAAAAGGCAACACAGTTTTCTGTATTAAGGAACTTCAGTGGACCGTGTCCCATCTTTCTCCAGGTATAATCTAACTATTTAAACAGTAGCTGAGAGGGGTGCCTGGGTGGCACAGCGGTTAAGCATCTGCCTTGGGCTCAGGGTGTGATCCCAGTGTTATGGGATCAAGCCCCACATCAGGCTCTTCTGCTATGAGCCTGCTTCTTCCTCTCCCACTCCCCCTGCTTATGTTCCCTCTCTCGCTGGCTGTCTCTATCTCTGTCAAATAAATAAATAAAATTAAAAAAAATTTTTTCAAAAAAACAAAAAATAAACAGTGGCTGAGAGAAAAAGCATCATTTATTAAGAAAAAGAAAACTTCATGCATTTTCTCAAGGAGCTTCTGGTTTAATGCAGACTTTTTCTCTCATCGTTTTAATAGCAACATCCAGATTTTTTAAACCTAGGGAGGTCTGGAGATTGACCAGCAGTCCACAGCTGAGGGGCGGATCTGAGATCTGAGCCCAGTTCTGTCTGGTTGCGAAGACCACGCCGTTGTATCTTATCGCAGTACTCACACTCAACCCTAAATTAAGCGTTAATCAAGGCATAGCGCTTTTTAAAGAATTTGATTTCATTAAGAAGCAAAGAGGATCAGAATTTGATGAAGCTATGGGGACGGAAGCTGCATGCACACCATTCACGGGGCCTCCAGCATGGTCGCTAAGGGGGGTTGCTTGGTCCCCAGCACTGCCATGGTTCTCCGCGTTCATTAAAACGCCAGAGCAGCACTTCCACCGGGGCTGAGCCAGAGAACAAAGGCAGGAACAAAGGCTGACACACCTCCTCCCCGTGCCTCCTTACCTGCCCAGAGGTGTAAAGAGAGAAGGAAGCAGAGGGCCGGGGGTGCTGTGAGTCATTGAGGAGGGGAGCGGTAGGGCACTGTCTGAAGGGAGAGATTTCCTCACCCAAGAGAGGGGGTTTTTTTTCCCTCTCTGACAAATTTAGCTGAAGGAATCCAACAACAAACCACAAAATGTTTTTGTTGGGTGAGTAGGCAAGATTCATGTGAGTTTTTTCCCACGCTGCTTCTGCCACCTCACAGAGTACTGCCTGAGTCATTTCCATTTTCCTTCTGCTTCTGCCGTGCGTGAGGTCAAACAGTAACTGCAAGACTACGTTGCCTTTGGTCATTGCTTGGTCTTGCCACTTAGCAGGTGAATGGAAGTGAGCGCCTCCAGATCATTCGCCGGTTGCGAGGCTGCCCAGGAGGCGGGCTCTGCACCTGTCGTGGAAAGTGTGTGGCTGGGATCTGCAGAGATTGCATTGCCAACCTCCAGATGGCAAATGCCCCAGGACGGGCTTCAGCTCCTCCTCAGCATCGTGAGGAGACACACACCTTCCACACAGGGACCCAGACTCTTGTCATTACTTATCTCATGAAACGGATCGCCACAAAGAACTTGTTCTGAATTAGTCCAGGTCCCTGGTTTCAAGAATAATTTTGGGCCCCCAAATGCCTCTTTTCCTCTGTTGTTTAAGTTTGTCATTTGGTTGTGTTGCTTGCCTCTAGCCAGAGCCCCTGGGAATGCCTGACTCTTGAAGCTGAGTTCACGATGCCCCGGGAGTGAGGTTACTCAGGTGTTATCAGACGTGCGCACCGCCAGCGGCTCAAAACCCCGCTCTAGTTCATGTGCTAACAGCCCAGACTGATGGTCTGCTATAAAACACTCCCCGGCATCCCCCAAACTCCGTTATATGCGAAGTATTTTGCACTTAATACCCAGAAAATGTAAAATCTCTGGGCTCTGGTGGGTTTTCTGAATATCAGGTCAACAAAACTCTAAGCAGCTTTTGAAGCAAGTGTATAAAATGTGCTTGGAATAGCAATTTGCCTCCTTGCTTTCGGTAACAGCTTGACTTTGTTTTCTGCTAGAGCAGTGTTCTTCACACTGGGGTATGTGCCCTGCTCCCCTCCCTTACCTCCCAAAGTCCGCGAAGACTTTCCGAAGGTACCAGGCCAGAGAGTTTACACAAATACCTTGCTAGATCTTTAATTTCCATATGAATAATTTCCCTAAAGTCATCTGCCTTTGGAGGTGAGGGGTGCCCCTAGACGCTTCATGCAGTAGCAATGAGAAAAAAAGGGAACCAACTCCAAAGATCTGAGCTGGGCTGAGGGTCCAGGAAAGAGAGAAATACAGGGAAACCGACAGGGGGCCTGTGGGGTGCAGCAGGGGTGAGGTGAAGGGTGAGATCCAGAAACTAGGACCTGGTCTTCCTTTGAAAACAGCAAACCTTTGAAAGGGACCAGTTTTCCTGGAGCAGAATTAACTGTAACTGGGAAAAGAATGTCCAGAGAACATTTCTGTTGGTGCTGATTATTGGTTTAAACTGTTAAGCTGAACCAAATCACAAGATTCTACCTGTGATTTGCCAACAAATTAGATGAATATAATAACGGGTGTGAGGGGGATTGTCTGTGGTGGGAAGGGGTTTATCCATGACTAATTTGGCTCCTGAGAGCTCTACACATTGTCTAGAAATTACTCTCCCATTATATTCCCTCCCTATAAATTGGTGTGTGTGTTATGATTTATAGTTCACAAAGTATTTTCACTTTATCTCACTTAATCTCTTTATTCTTCCTATGCCATAATGAGGACAGGAGCTGCTAGGGTGAGCTCCCTCGTCTCCCAGCCTCAGTTCCCTGTGAATCTGCACCTGCACCTCCTTGGCCGCCTTCCCTGCAGTGTCCATGGAATGCAGAGTGCCCCTTCCCTGCCCAAGGCTAATTCCACCCCCTCCCCTTCCTGGGGACCCCATCAATCATCCCCCACTAACTTTAGCTTCTTTCTTTCAACTGGCTCTTTCCCACACACTAACATGGCCAAATCTCTCCTGTCTTCAGAGAAATGAAGACCTGGTTGACCTGATGTTCCCTCTGGCTACTGTTTCCAGCATCTGCCTACACGGTCAAGCTACGTGACGGCAGCTGCCTGCTCCCATCTCACTCTTCAGCTTTCTGCCTCTGGGTTCTGCCTCCTTAAAGCCATTCTCACAGGGGTCAGTCATCCAATCCAGCAGTCCTTATGCTGCCTCCTCTCCTCGAGCCATTTGGTACTGAGGAACAATTCCTCCTTTCCGTGGCTGCCAGGGCACCCCTCTTTCCAGACTTTTCCCCATCATATCTAGCTTATCTAGCTCAGTTTCCTTCACTGAATTCTGGTCCTTCACCTGCTCTTTAAAAAATGATGATTGTTAAAGTATGACATACACACAGAGAAGTGTACAAATCCTGAGTTTACAGACTGATTTTCACCAGCTGAACACACCCAAATAACTGGCACTCAGATCATAAGAAACACCCAGCACCCCCAGAAATACCCCTAGCACCCGCTTACAGCCACCCAACCCCCCAAAGCATAACCACCATCTTGACTTGGAATGTCAAGATCTGTTTTGCCTGTGCTTAAACTTTATATAAATGTGCACTAAAAATGTTTTGTGTCAGCCTTTTTTTTTTNGCTTTTTTTTTTTTTTTTTTTGCTCAGCATTGTGGATGGGAGAATTATTTGTCGAATTTGTTCATGCTTACTGCTCTAGGAGCTTTGACGGAGAGACTACCTCACAATTCATATATCTGTTTTTCTGTGATAGGCATTTGGGGAGTTTCCATATTTTGCTATTAGAAGGCATGCTGTGATAAAACACTCATGTGCCTGCTTCTTAAACAGTGAACTCCCTAGATTTCCATTCTAGTTCTCTCTCTACGTGGTCCCTCAGAGTGGCTCTGGAATATTTTGGAGGCAAAGGTTACTTAGACATGAGAGCAGTGTCCCACTAAGTAGGAAAGAAAGCCTGCAGAAATGTTCTACGTGAGTATGTTTTCAAATAGTACTATTTTCATACGCTAAAATTTAGTATCTGTACACCAGCCAAACAATAAAAACAACCTGAAGTCCAAAATTCTTGCAGGAAAGATTAAATTAGTGCCAGCTATGTGCAAGATTCTCAGAGGAGAGATTAAATTAGAAAAATAGCATCTATTTCTCAATGTATGGAGCCAATGATTCCATGATACCACTGAATGCTTAAGTTCTATTAGTTTGGTCTTAATTTCTCCTCCACAGTAATTAGTGATGGGACCTGGACCTCTTTTATGTAAATGTTTCCAGCAAGTCAAAGGAGAAAATGGGCATGCTTTTCTTGCTGCCGTGAGCGGCCACGTCAAAGCGACATGCAATACCTCCAAGTCCCAAGACTCACTAATGACACCATGTCAAATAAGAGTCAAGATCGATTAATACATGCAATCAAACTAAATATTTTAGGTAAAAGCAATGTTCTGGGGTTACACTCACATCAATTCTGTAAAGAAAATTTTTATGCATTTTGGTATTGCTTAGCAATTCAGCAACTATTTTTATTTTGGTATAATTATTCTTGGAAAAAATATAAATTTAAATCTTTCAATTAGTACTTCACAGTAATAGGTATTAATTCTATACTATCCTGAGGAGGTAAAACATGCCCTACCTCAATTCTCATGACTTCTAATTTTTTCTCCTCCAAAGATATTTTTGAATATGGGACTTTGAGAGATTATTTTTCTGGAGAATTTCCTCTACTCTGTGCCAAATGGTTTTGAAATATTCGTCATTTCTCTATGATGATAAACTATGTGGTGTTGCTTCCACTTTTAAAAACAAAGGAAAATGTGTTTGTAGTTTCACTTTGAGGCTCTTTAGAGAGAATTCTTGTAACAGTGAATGGTAAATAAATTTTAAACCAGAAGTTGGTTCAAAACTGGGAGCAAATATCAATATCCCTCCTAACTCACTGGCCGCCAAAGTGTTTGGACAATCAGTTGATACAATTCTCAATATTTGGATCAATTAGAAAGTGGCTTAGCCCCAGCTAATAATGTATAAAGACTGATGTGTTTTACACCTGCCACACATCTTCCCACTTACTCTGCCTTCACACGGCTTCGCATGTTTTAAAACATTGTCAACCTTTTCCTAATAGATACAGGGGCTGACAATATTGAATATTTTGGAGTTCTTTTACTTCCTTAAAAGATACTCATGACACTGTAGTTCTTTTCTCTTAAACTTTGCTGCAATGCTTTTGAGTTTTCTACTTGTATTAATATTGCAATCAGGTACCTACTGAGGAATCGTAGGCAGACACACTCCCATAGGCTGCAAATAATTTTGTTGGCCTGATGTCAGTTGGTCCAGGCCACATCCTCTCCTTGACTAAGATAACTCACAATAGGCAGGAATCTTTTGGTTGCAACTGATAGGACCTGAATGAGCTAACTTAGGCAAAGGAGGATTTTACTGGAAGGACTGGGAATATCTCATATCTACACTGCCTGAAAGAAAAGCAGGGGAGCAGCTGTGTCCCAAGGACAGCTGAAAACAGGGACTGGGCCGCAGCTGGGACTCATGCCCTCTGCCTCAGCCTCTCTGTGCATTCCCTTCATTCCCTCTTACTGCAGATCGGATTTCTCCGGTGCTGGGGTACGCAGCCTCAGGGCTCTGCCAGCCCACATGGCGCTGCTCTGGGTGGAGGTGACCTCACACTTGTTTGGTGAGCAGAAGGGCCCTTTGTGAAAAGAAAAAGGCACTCCTTTTCTTGGATGCAGGCCTCTAGCAGGGCCCAAGCTTCAGTCGGCAGAAGCAAGGGAGATCGCAGCCCAAGCTGTGTTCCTCGCCTGGGCGCCTTTGCCCGGAGGACCCGCCGCACAGCTCGAATTTCTCAGCTTCTGTCCGTGTGTAAGGGGGCTCACCCTTCCCTCACGTTCCCCGTGAAATGCCCCCACCTCCATTTGCCAAATGCCCAGCCACTCGTGTCTTCAGCTTTCTCTTTCTCTTCCTAAGAAGGAGCCAACAGAGTGGCAGCCTGCTTTCCTCAACAAAGGGCTTATGTGAATTAAAAGGGATTATGCTTTGAAGGAGGAAACTAGCCTTTAATCACCGGGAGAAGGACACCGCTGGAGCCAGAGGAGCTCTGAGTGCCATTTACGTCCGTCGCTGTCCCTCCACAGACAGAGGGCTCCGAGTGATCTCCTGTTCCTGTGGTCACCAGCATGGGCTTTGCGAGACAGATCCAGCTTTTGCTCTGGAAGAACTGGACCCTGAGGAAAAGGCAAAAGGTAACAGGTGCAGCCTGCGGTCTCAAAGTGAGGTGTGGCGCAAATAAACAGTGGAGGGGGCTGGGGTGGGGGTGGGGGAAGGTGAGCTGTCGGTGGGCTCATTGCCGTTTAGCACCGAAGCAATGCTTAGGTGGCTGCTTCCTGAACCTCTCCGACAAGTGTCCTTCACAGGAAGACCTGTTTCTCTGTCCAGAGATGGACACTTTCCACCTGCAGCCCAGCATGGCCACAGTATTGTCTTCTTTTGCCCTCCCTGCATATGAATCTATTGCCTGGCCCTCCCTTTCCCCACGCCCTGGTTTTGAAACCTGCCAGTCCAGCCCACAAGCCCTTGAGCATCCATAGGGTGCTATGGGAAGATCCTAAGCCCCAGAGAACAGGCTCAAAGGAAAACAACACTCTCTTAAGAGCCTCCCAGACCAATGACACTATGTTTCATTGATTCTATGAGATACACCGGCTTTCCACTTTTCACATTTCTGACATGGGGACACAGCTCACAATCAAGTGGCAGTTTTACTAGACACATAGGTTTCTTTTTTAGTTGTGCAAAAAGTAACCGTGCACCTTACAAATGATGGTGTCTTAGATTCAGTGAGATACAATAACTTAACAACCAACACAGACGTTTACTGAGCCCTTTCAGGGAGCAGATCTAAGGGCTGGGCTGGACCAGGGAATTTAAAGCAAAAGACATAGATTCTGCCCTGGACTCACTTCTAGTCTGGCTAGTGAAACCTGAAGTGTGTTTTTCAGATCAAGAGCAATGAAAGTAGCAAAGGCCAAATATCGCCTGAGAAGTTCCGGCAAGAGCCACAGGCGATCAGAGGACCCCAAAACTGTACATGCAAATGCCACTTGCTTCTAATTTTTTTCTGGAAAGAGGTGAAGAGTGAATATGTAACTATAAGGAAACGTGCACTTTGCTACAGCCTTGTGGTCTTGCAAACACCAAATGATGCCAAATGGCTAAAGACTCTGAAGGGGGGTGGGGGAAGGAAAGAGGGGTGAGTAGAGCTGAGATTAGACAGACAGGAAGCAGGCAAGGCCAGGAGATTTTGGAAGGAGGACAGGGAGGAAGATTGGCTGTGAGGACAAAGAGAATGGATTTGTTCCAAGCATCAATTTAAAATGGGTTTATGCAGGTGGGACAGAGTTTTCTTGGGCATTGGAAAAAATGTTAGGGAAGAAGGGGGCCAAGGGTGGAACATCTGAAGGCCTGTGATTGAGTGTCTTGGTCAGGGTTCAGTCAGAGAAAATCTGGAATATAGAACGGTGTCAGCTAAGTACAAGGCTGGTCACTGAGTGGATGAGAGAGAACAAGGTATCATGGAGGCAGCAGTCGTAGGATGCAGCTTCCACCCCTAGCATTGAGGGAACCAAGGGAAGAACATGGAACTCGTAGCAATTGGGAACACAGAGGAGATGTTGGTGGAGCTATAACTTGGACCTGTGGGGAAGGGGCACGGTGAGGCTGCCGTTGGGGTCTCCTGCCCAGACCTGCCAAGAGGGACCCTGGCTAGGTTTGGAGCAGAGGGACAATAGCTTAATAATTAGCCCCAAAAAGAGCAAATAGCAAAGGACATAACCCAACCATGTGCACTGGTGGTCGGTCCTTTCTGCTGTGTGTCACTGGGACAGGACTTAGGGAGGCTGCAGGGGAAAGCCAAGTTAGGACCCCCTCAGACATGGGAAACACCGCTGTCCTCAGGCTGCTTTCCTTGTCAAAGCTACTCGGATTTTCAAATTAGTGTTGAGGCTATTTGTCGCCCTCAGGAGCCAAGTGCTAACAGTAATCAAGGACTCAATCCCTTGCTTCCAAAAGCTTCCCTCCCAGAATGAAAATAGAGAAAAGTTAAGCAAGATTCACTATTAAATTCATGTATTTATTAATGTGTTCCTTCAGTCAACAAATAATAGTCAGTAGGCACTGTGCCAGGTGCCAGGTACATGAGGGCAAACAAGACAAGCATAGTCCCTGTCCACATGGTGTTTACAGTCTATGAAACTCCAAGGAAAATCCAACAACTATTTCTTTCTCTCTCTTTCTCATAAGGAATTAAGATTCTCACTTAGTTCTACCCTCAATGTGCTCTTTGCGGCCCTTAAACAATGTCCTTGAGGATTTTACCTGCGGGAATGGTTCCATTTCTGTGGCAAGCATGTTGCTATTACAGAGAATAACCCTATTTTCAAAGACAGAGTTTGGCTCAGGGGCCCTCACAGCCTCTGCTCCCTTTCCCTGGTGTTGGCGGATGTCCCCTGTTCAGGGACTCCATCTTTCCCACATTTTGCTCCCCGGGGACACGTTGCCAGCCTCTCTGTGGTGAGAGAGGACCACTCTGGCTGAGAACCCTGGCTGGGGGAAGCGCCCAGGACTAGACTGGTCTGGGCAGACATTCATTTGATGCCATCCTGCTGGCCTGCAATTTGAGATCTCTGTCTGGTGTGCCTCCAGCTGACTTGCCCACCACCACCATATTCCGGGAATGACCAGGATGTCTGAGTAAAGATGGAGGCATCTTCCACAGCTCTGACAGGGGTCCGTGGCTCCTTCCCTAAGTTTTTGGTTCTTCTGGAAGGTTTTGCCTCAACAAAATGGTGACTCTAAAGAAAGGACAGCACACCTCACCCTTAACTCAATTCCTCGGATTTTTTTAAACTCCTCAAATTTCCATGGTGTTGGTTATTCACTGCTGCGAACAAGGGCAAAACAGATACCAAATTTCCCCATTCCTCTTCTCCCTATCCCTGAGGGCGTTAAGATGAAAATCTTTAGATCTCTGCATTCCTCCTTCCTTTTTATTTTCTTCCTCCGTTAACACTTGTCAAGTATTACTAAGTGTCTGGCACTGTACATCACCTCAGGTCCATGAGAGAGATACCACTAGTGTACCCATGGGGACTGAGGCTTCAGAGAAACCTAGTGACTGGTGGGGCCGGCAGACATGGCCATTACCACACACTGTGGTCGTGGAGACGGCAAAGACCGGGTGGTGTGGCTGTCTAATTTTTCATCCAAACCAGGGCAGTTTTGAAAGTGAAAGGTGGTCCTAGGAACAACGGCAGCAGGGCAATACACGTAGTCTAACACTCGACCTGGCACACTGGGCCCTACGGTCATCCTGTCCCTCCAGGACAGCCTGCTGAGTTAGACGCAGCCCCCACCCTCTGGGAACTCGCAGCCAGGTGGGAGCTCGCGCCTGCGCAAAGCTGCTGACTGAATAAATAACGTGCCCAGCCGTGTAGCAGGAAGCACGGGG
The DNA here is from genome assembly GCF_002007445.2 of Ailuropoda melanoleuca. NCBI lineage: Eukaryota > Metazoa > Chordata > Mammalia > Carnivora > Ursidae > Ailuropoda > Ailuropoda melanoleuca. Next base: position 63,893,101 of record NC_048219.1, on the reverse strand, counting down.
TGGGGGGCGAGGGTGAGCCCTGGGGGCTCAGAAGAGAAATGGGGTTTGGAGAGCGGGAGAAAGGACTTGTCAAGGAGTTTGGCCATAGAACAGCACTTCCAGTGACAAGAGCTCTCCCCACCGTCCCGGGCAAATACCCACTGCCCATATTTGCTATGGGCGGGCCCTGTGCCAGGGACGGTTTGTAGAGATCATTGGGTGTGCCTCCTTTCCCTGCGAGCTCACAGTGTCAGGCCTCGCTGGTGTCAGCCCCTTGTCCCAGCTTCCACGTCAGAGCAGGATATTTGGGGAGGCCTGAGGACTCAGGAGCAGAGGGGGCGTATCTTGTCCTGGACACCTGGTGCGGCTGCCAGCTCTAGTCTGGGGCCCAGCATTAGGCAAGGAGAAGCTGGCAGGGTGCAGGGAGGGTAGGCAGCCTGCCGCAAGCGTACCCAGGTCCTGGGTCCGTATTCATCCAGGCAAGAATCCTGGCCGGATTGTGGGTGCAGAAGGGAGAATCAAACAGCTTGTTCCAAGCCTCAGCTACCCACCTTTAAATTGGAAACAGACTAGGAGGGAAGGAAATCTAGCTGGCCAAGATTTAAAACAACAAGCACAACTCTGCCCTTCCCTGCAACCCCTCCTCCCCCATGTAGATTGAGTGGTAAAGAGAGGGGGAGGGGAAGCAAAAAAAAAAGAGAGAGAGAACAAGGAAATACCAGTTTGGGGGAAAAAAAATTTCCATCAGCCCCTTCTGAGCCTTGGCTGGGCTTAATTAAAGTTACAGACATGTTTAAAGGGAAAGGGTGGGGGGAGTCAGAGCCGCCCTGAAAACATGTTTTTAATTACGCTGTGGAATTTCTCCCTGGGGTATGCCTGTGCACAGTTGAGCATCAAGGACAAGGATGCCGCTTTGGGGTGGGGATGCAGAGCGCGACTGGGGCGGGGGCCACAGGGAGAGGTTGTTGTGAGGACCTGCCTGGCTGGAAATGAACCGCCGGTGGTCTTTGTGCAGGAGGGAGTGTGAAATGCAGCCCCTCCAAAACAAACCCTTGCAGAATCAGAACAGTAACACTGACCTCTCAGTAAACGTTTGTCAAAGATAACCAAGCACTACGTCTGCCAGTGGGTCTCAGCCCAAGCTGCACATTGGAATTACCTGGGAAGTTTAGAAACAAATGAAGAGCAACCTGATGTCCCAGCAGAGAAACCTGGGTAACTGATGTGGGGCTTGGCCTGAGCTCCTCCCCTGATTCCACCAGCCGCCACCTGGGAGCTGCCTTCAAAGAGGGCGGTCAAGTGAGGGGCAGGGACTCGGGGCAGAAAACAGCAGCCTTAACTCAGAGAGCCGGGGAAGGCAGACACCTGCAAGGCCACATTCGTCCTAGACCCGCCAAAGAATGAAGGAAGGAACGAGACTTCTGATCTGGTCCCCCCACCGAGGGGGTGGGCTTCATATCACAATGCCTCACAAAACCCAGATACTTCAAAACTACAAGAACGAATGAGTAGAGGAGAGAGCGTATGACGAACAAAAGGGTGGGTTTGGGTGTTTTATCCATGGGACAGGCAGGTCAGGCGGACTGATCCCTCCCCCAGTCCAAGCCCTGAGGACGGGTAGAGAAGGGGACGGTGTGTGGTCACTGTCTCAGGAAGCCCCACATTTCCAACCTGGCAAATGAGCAGTTCTGAATCCAGAAAGAGGGAAGGGGAGAAAACAGGGACGTGAATGGGGGGCAGGCCTAAGAGCTTGCAGGTCGTTTTAATGATACCTCCGTGCTCTTCAGCCTGTACCGTGTGTCGTGACCTACAGTGTCCCTGCAGTCTTTGTGGGAAGTGAGGGTCACGAATAATGTGTTTATTGAATGTTACCTCGAGCCAGAGTGTGCTCTGGGAGGTAGGTTCTGGTACCAGCCCCCATTTTACAGATGAGGTTCTGAGGGAGTGATTGCACAGACATGCAGAGCCAGATAAAAACCACAGAGCCAGATAAAAACCACAGAACTGACACATTCAACCCTTAGGGGATACTGAAGGAGAAAATTGTCTCATTTCACAGATAGGAAAACTGAGACTCGGTGATGAAACAAGCCCAAAAGTGATTCTTAACCTAGATCTTCCCGTTCCCAAACGTCTGACATACCAGACTACTCCCAGACAGACATCGCTACATGGAAGGAAGCGGACTGACTTGGGAGAAAGCCAAGGTTGCACACAATTGTTTTAAAGGGAAGAATCAGATGTGTGGAATCTGGACTGGTTGTCTCACTTCCTCGGTGAAGACACCACGAACAACTTCCGGTTTCATCGCTTGTTCCTATCCCTCACTCTGCGATCTTGCCAGACTTGCTCCGCAATCTTACTCATGGACGGGAGGACCTGGGATGGAAGGCATGAAGCCAGTGTACAGAACATGCCTCTGGGGGTGCGGTTTGTTAAATCTGCCAAGTGTTGGTGACCTGAGTGTCACCTCCAGCTTCCCAAGGAGACTCCTAGACCGGTCCTTGACAAACGCTCACTCATTCCATATTTATTGGGCACCTATTATGAAGCTGGCCCTGTGTCGAGTGCTAGAATCACAGTAGTGACAAAGATAGACATGGTCCCTGCCCTCAGGCAGCTCACAACCAGTGAGGGTTCCATTTTCATGAAGGAGTAATGACCCTGATTTATGATGAGTGATAAGACAAGGAAAGTGCAGGGTGCCTTGGGACCAGCAGCTGGTCTATAAGGGCGGGAGTGTGAACAGTGAGATAGGGTCCCTGGGGAAGAGGCTCAGCCCCTCCTCCTCCTTTGGTTTGCTGGCCCTGGGGGAACAGCCAACGTTCCAATGGCTATCAAGAGTGCTTGGGGTCAGTCTCTGTAACACTAGATGGGATTGTCCAATGTTGATGTTTTGCCATCTTGCAGGAGAATGTGTTGGGGGAGCCCTGAAAAGTGGGTGCCTTAAGGAAAATCTACATCATGTATAATATATAATAATATTTTGGTGTGTTTCCTCTAACATATCTTCCCTAGACATATTTTGATTAAAACACTGAGTAAAAACTGCATAATTGCCATCTGCCCTAAACATTTTTTTTCTGCAATGCATTATCTTCCCCCCACACACACCAATTTATGTTACAATTTGCCATAATTCTGTAGCCAGCAGAACATACTAGCAGGAAAGGAATAAACATTTACTGAGTACCTGCTATGGTGTCTACCACTTTGCTGAGCATTTATGTACATTTCTTTGAAAGGAATGACAAAGGGTTAAAGACCATGCAAATGGCCCCTAGCTGGTCTATGTATACTTAAGTCTCTATTCTCAGAGAGCGCACAAGTTCTCCTTCAGATCTTAGGAGTGTCCTTCCTAAGGTCTCTGGAGCGGGGTTTGGGTAGAAGAGCTCTTCCATTCCCCAAATCACACCCCCTTCCTCCCCTTCTTCCCCACAACCATCCCATACCTGCAACCCACGCCCTTACGTGCAATGCCACGGAGTGAGGCTGCACCAACCAACTGCTTCTTCCTTTGGAGTCAAGAGTCCTTAAAACTCTAAGTCAAACCTAAATTTAAGTTCCGGCTTTCAACCTATGTTGTTGTCAGCAGCCTCTGCCGGTATTGTAAAAACTGACAGCAGTATGCCCTGCTTTCTTCCTCTAAGCAACGAGAAACTTGTAGAAGGAAAGATGTTGGTCAGATTTTTGTTGACTCTGCTGTGGATCAGTGTTTCAGAGTCCTGTGTTCATTCATTCAGTGACCCCGTATGCAAGGTCTAGTGTGCACTAGAAGACGGCAGGGCAGTGGGGAAGGGCAGAAAGAGCACGTGAGGCACGCGAGAGCTCGTGGGGCCCTACAGAACAGGATCTGCGTTCACGTGCACAGTGACATCTGAGAAGTACTGAAGCACACATCTTGGTGAAAGTCCTGTGTTAATGCAGTTTCCTGAAATAGAGGCAGAGTAGAACCTGGATGGACACAAAGTCTTGTGAGTTTAATATATCAGGGCAGAGGTAGTGAGGGAAAGGGGACAGGAGAAGGAAATCTGGGGCACCTGGGTGGCTCAGTCGGTTCAGTATCTGACTCTTGATTTCGGCTCAGGTCATGATCTCAGGGTCATGAGATCAAGCCCTGCATCGGGACATGGAGCCTGCTTAAGATTATCTTAGATTCTCTCTCTCCTTCTGTCCCCTCCCCCCACCCCCGGTACTCTCTCTCTAAAAGAGAGAGAGAGAGAAGGAAGTCCTTTAGGAAATATACCATAACCAAGCCCTATTGCACAGACAACGTGCCAAGTTGTGTGTCCACTCTGGGTGTGTCGCCTGTAATCTCTTAGCATCACTAGTGTTTCTCTCTTTTTGTCTTGTTTTTCCAGATTCGCTTTGTGGTGGAACTTGTATGGCCTTTATCTTTATTTCTGATCTTGATTTGGTTAAGGAATACCAACCCACTCTACAGCCAACATGAATGTAAGCATGAAGGGGGGATACCCTGGCAAGACTGGAGGTCCAAACCTTTCGTTTAGAAAGGTCTTGGGGACCAGGGATGTACTGTATGGTGACTAACATAATATAATAAAAAAACAGTAATTCCAAAGAAAGAAAGAAAGAGAGAGAGAGAGAAAGAAAGAAAGAAAGAAGAAAGAAAGAAAGAAAGAAAGAAAGAAAGAAAGAAAGAAAGAAAGAAAGAAAGAAAAAGGGTCTTGGGGGTTTGGGGTGTCAGGATTGGATCTACTCATCATCATGTCATGCCTCCAGTGCAAAAAACAGAGATTCATCAGCATGATACAAATGAACTTTTTAATCCTACATCTTTGAAAATACTTGTATGTGGTTACTAAAGCATTGTGAAATTAGTTTTTGTTTTTGTTGGTCCTTTTTTTTCCCTATACCTAAATTCTTACTAGTTTTAAAGAAAGCAGATTATAAATAGGTACTTAAAATATTCTGGAGACCAATTTAGGAAATGATATATACAGTGCTAGACAAAGATGAGAAGGGGTGATATACAGCCATGTGTAGTAACATATTATTTCTGGGATCCCAGAGGTATCCTGGGACCTGGGATGAGCCTGTGAATGCCTCTTTTATACTCTGCTCATAGGGTCTTGCCTGCTCCTCAGTCTCCTGTCCATCAAAGTCTTGCTTCTTTACCTTGTACTCCCTGCCCCCCCACCCCCAATCCATCACCGCCCCTCCCCCACTGCCACAGGAGCCCATAACTTGCAACCATCTTGCATGCTTGGGGTAGGCGCTCATAAGAACAGTTGTGGAAGGAGTGGATAAACCTCCTCCCCTGAAGCATGAGCAACGCTGTGGAGCCATCTTGAGCTAACAGCCCTCCACGGCCCCCCACCCTCTATCCCCGCCATGCCTCTATTGGAACATTTGTCGGTTACCCCACTGCACTGGGCACTTGAGAGGAGAGACCCGGTCTCCGACACTCAGCACAGGGCCTGGGTATATATTAGATGCTCCTGCTTCTTCAATGTGGATGAATGAAGGAAAACACCAGGGGGCTGGGCTCCTTCCTGCAGAGGCCCCAGCAGCTGGAAGCGGCATCCCCCATGGTTTCCATAAGTGACTCCTTGTCTTCATTTCCTGTCTTCAAGGCCATTTTCCCAACAAGGCGATGCCCTCAGCAGGAATGTTGCCGTGGCTCCAGGGAATGTTTTGCAACGTGAACAATCCTTGTTTTCAAAGCCCCACCCCGGGAGAATCTCCTGGAATTGTGTCAAACTATAACAACTCCATGTAAGTGTTGAGATTCCCAAAATCTTAGCATATGGCTTGAAGGCATTGGTTCTTTACCTGGGGGGTTAAAGACCATTCAAGAAGCTGATGAAAACTGATGGCCCCTCTTCCCCCCAAAATGGACACACGCATAAAACATTACATGGTGCATACGATTTCAGGGGACTTGTGGACTCCAGGTTAATGACCTCTCATCTGACCTCTCATCTGGGGTCTAACCTCCCATAGGAAGAGAGTCTACCTTTGGGGTTCCCTTTCAGAGCAGGAGGTGGGAGCAGGAGGTGGTCTATCCTATAGACAGAGACCCAGGGATGTGCACAGGCTCCTCCTTCACCCACTGGGCTGATCTGGAGCTCACCTGAGGGACACCAACAAGGGCTTGCTGGGGAGTGGGCTTCACTATACTTATATAAACACCAGGTCAGACGGAAACAAGATATTTGGTTACTCCAGTTTTTTCCCTAAAGTAGTTCTGGATATAATTCGTCTGGAATAAGCCTGCAGTTTGACTTAAAAAAAGGGACACTTGGCAAGTCAGCCTAATGCTCAGAGGTAGCCTTCCCCATTGGGAACAAACTATGGTTGCTTTTGCCCTATCGTGGCAGAGCAGAGGAGTTGTGATAGAGATCTACGGCCTGCAAGCCTGTAATACGTACGTATCTGTCTGCCAAACCCTGGAATATAGAAAGATAGAAGAGAGAACATCTGTCTTCCTGAGAATGTCAGGGAGGTGATGTTTTAGCTGGGCTCACAGGGTTGCAAACACTGCCTGGAGACTCTAATTTATAATCTATAACTTCAGCCTGAGTCTCCTTGAGGTTCCTGAGAAGGAACACCTAGCCATCCGTAGAGACGGCACGGGGTCGCCCAGTGGGATCGGGGAGCCTGGGAGACACTGCAGTGGAGGCTAGCTGGGGCTTTGGTGGGACCGGCGCTGGCGGTGTCTATAACCTGAGGGAGACGGGGAAGGAGGGCTTCAGACTCCAGCTGCACTCAGCATTGAACCAGGAAATCTGGGTTTCACATTTCACACGCTCATTGTGGTGAAATACTGGCTTATTTAAGGTTCTTTTGCTTGCAAGGCACAGAAGCCCATTCCAACAAGCTGAAGCTCTAGAGGGAAATATATTATTTGGACGTGAGACTTTCTTGCAAAGCCAGGGGAAGTGAGACAGGCTCAGGAGAGACAGGACAGAAGCTGGATGGCTGCAGACCTGCTCTCTCCTGTCCGGGCCTGCAGGGTTCAGCCTCTGTCCCTTTCTGGGCATCTACTATATTTACCTCTCTCACTGACCAATGTCCCTGCTTCTCAATGCCCACACTGCCTCTGGTTGCCCAGCTCAGAGCACTTGGACTTGGGCAACTGGAAGAGCATTGTTGAAGACCATTCGAATTCCTGGGAACATAGCTGATCGGTTCAACTTCATTATCTTCGTCCAGTCAGCCACAGCAGAGAGTGTGTGTGTGTGTGTGTGTGTGTGTGTGTGTGTGTGTGTGCACGCACACGCATGCGCTCACTGCAGCAGAGGAACTTGTGGGTTAAGCATGGCTGTCCATGCCTATGAATGGCTGGAAGGGCAGATCTCAGAGAAGTGGGAACAGCTGGGAAGAACCTCCCCTACTACCTTCTTATGTCATCCTGCTTAAGGCTTCTCTGGGCAGGAGACACAGTGCATGGGGTTAAGAGGTGACTTGGCCCTGCCAAAGCTGGTAAACTGAACAAATTGCTTACCTGCCCTATTAGCTTATATGTACAATGAAGTCAAAATAGCCTTTTCTCCTTTGGCCTTGGCAGTATTAGAAGGATACGTAATGTTGTAGCTAGGTCAAGCATGTGGTATCTTAAAAACTAACAAGCAATGTTATTACTATTATGAAAATGACAACGATATCTTTACTGATGAAGCTCTGTCTTTCTTACAGCTTGGCAAGGGTGTTTCGGGATTTTCAGGAACTCCTCATGGAGGCACCAGAGAGGCAGCACCTTGGCCATGTTTGGAAGGAACTTCAAACCTTGTCTCAACTCATGGACACCCTCCGGACTCACCCTGAGAGAGTTGCGGGTACGCTGGGCTTGCGTGTTCTCAACCATCACTTGCCTCTCCCTTGCCTCACCCATCAGAGAGACCAAAGACACAGGAAAGAGCAGGAGATTTGGTGGGAAAAGATACTAGAGGAGGCAGGAAGGAAGGGCTGTAGAGGTGGCATGAAGCTCACCTTGGTGAAGACTCCTCTTTCCATCAGCTTAGAAGTTTGGAAGTTGCGGAGGGCAGGAAAGTTCTCATTCCAGGCAAGTCTAGAGACAGAAAGGAGAATGCCGAGAGAGGTTGTACTCTAGGAAGGATGAGGCTAGGTTAAGTCTGGAAGCAGGAGGAAAGGGGTAAAGGGAAAGGTGTGGGAGCATTTTCATGGAGCACTAGAGAGTGAACTAACCAGGACCGTGTGGAAGCAATGCCAAGTAAGGGGCCAGGGCGGTCAGAGCACATATGTTTATCGTGGCGTAAATATGTACGATCGTTCCATTTCTTCCAAGGATATTCAGCGTCCTGGGCCCCACGGCACAGCAGGTGCAGGGCTGCGGGCTTTAGGGAGGTACTGCAGAAGGTCCAGAAGGCAAGGGGTGAAAGGTGGTGACTGGAAAACAGGCATCAGGTCCAGGCTGCGTAAGGATGGATGGGAAGCTGGAAGTACTGAAATGGCCTGGGGGAGATGGGGGGACAAGGGAACAGAGGTCCCCAGGAGTTCTATGATCCTGCTTAAGGACTGGGTGACGGAGCAGGATGGAGGGCTTGACGACTGTGGTCAAAGAGTGAGCTCTGTGGCTTCAGGATTTGGAAGGCAGACAGGAGCAGTGAGAAGGAGCCCCTGGGCGTGGCCATGGTGGCTGATGTGGGGCAGAGGCCAAGGTTGAGCTGATGAAGAGACTGAAGGAACGAGAGACCAGGCTGTTGGGTCACTGTGCAGGCAGGTAGAGGAGCTGGGCACCAGGGTAGGAGAGCCACTTGGGCTCAGGAACAGTGAGAGCTGGAGGTGGCAGAGGCCTGGGCGCCAGCTGGAAACCTCCCCCACCACTCCCTGCCATCCCCAGGAGGGCAGATGAGCAGATGCGAGGGAGAAAGCCCTGCCAGAATTCGAGGGCTCTCTGCAGTCCTACAGGTCTCCATCTGCAGGGGCTCGAGGCTCAGAGGCTGTGAAGGAAGAGGTTTGGAGATGCTGTATGCCTCCTATGTTCCTAGGATAGGGATGGGCGGTGGTGACTCTTGGGACGACCTCAGAGGATGACAGGGATGAGCAAGGGGTCTACCAAGGGGACGGGAGGGGCTGGATAGAATAGCTCCTGTTCAGGGTTCTGAACAAGAGAAGTGCGAGAATGGTACAAATCAGCCCTTTGGGGGTCCTCACCCATGCAGCTGGACCTATGGGACCAAGCGGGTGCCCATGCCAAGGGCTCAGTAGAAGGACTGAAAGAATAGTGAGCACACCTTGGGGAGGGCGGTGGAGGGAAGCAGGGGGGCTTCAGGAGCACTTTGTTACATTTTAATTCTCTCAAAAATAGTAACACATGTACTTCCTGTAGTAATTTTCTGCATACCAGAGGACAAACAGGAGCTTCTTTGCTGCCCTGGATAGAAGAGTTTACTTAGCTCAAGCTCGAAGGACTTTCTAAGGTGTGAGCACAAATAGCATTTTCGTAGTAAGAAAAGCAGGGGGAGAGGCAGCAACCAGGAAGCACTGTTTTCCCGGATTAAAGAAGCAGATGGGAACATGGGCAGTCTAACCCCTGGAGTGATTGCCTACCCCATCCATCCAGTGGGATCTGGAATGAGGCAGACATTTTATTTTGTTGTCCCATTGTCAGATGGAGTCCAGCCGGGAGGAAATGTAAGGGAAGTCATTTCAAACCACGATTTCTCTATGGTCTTTACAGTACGCATATGAGAACCGAAGTCACTGCCTCTCAACCCCAACCCAGGACTAGCTTTGAATTGGCATACAGGCGGTTCCTTCTGCGGGCCTTCAGGCTGTGGGGGAAATTCTCTAAATGAGAGCAGCTTCAGAGGTCTGGGGACACAGGGCCGGAAAAGGGCAGCCAAATCTCCCCAAAGGAATTTGGGGGCTGGGGACAGAGATTCTACAGCACCCCTGAACATGGTGGCCAAAAGAGGGGACAGGGGACCATCCCCAAAGTCTCCAAAGGAATTCCAGGCCAGGGACTGAGGTCCACCATCAGCATGGCAGACTGTTTCAGGGTCCATCCCAGGGTCACTTGGGGACCTTGCTCACTGTGAACATTGAATCCTCGGCCCAAAGCCCCAGTGGAGGGTAAAGCCTTCGAGAGCAAGGTGGGCGGCTGTCATCGGTATGTGCTTTTGCCTGTCAGTTTCCAGTCACCTGGGAAAGTATGCTGATGGTTGACCCAGGTGGCCTTTTCTTTTCCTAGCAAACCTGTCGTACAGCATTCTCAGCAGGGGAGGATTAATGGTAAAACACCAGACGTGAAGCCCCCTCCCCTCTCACCCCCAAGCAAGCACTGTGGTCTCTCAATCATCTTCAGGCACCTTCTTCCCACGAGCCCCACACATTCTCCTGGCTTCTCTCCCACCCCAATTCTCCCCTCCCCTCAGCTCCCCAGGCCTCAGCAGCCCCCTCCCCCAGCCTCTTCCCAGGGGAAACAAACAAGAAGAACCACATTTTAAACAAAATTTATTTTTCTTTCCTCCGGCCCCCAGTTCACATTTCTCCCTCGGGAGTCTAGTGGGGCTTCTGTCTGGTATCAGCCACCTCTTACATTTGGGGCCCCACACTCTCCCTACAGGGTGGCCCCCCAGCCCTCTGCAGGTGTGTGGAACCAGCAGGCTCCTGCCCCTTCCGCCTAGGGCCACGGCAGCCCAGTCACGGGGTGGGGGTGGGGGATGGCTATCCTCCCCAGCAAGATATTCGTACCCAAGGTCAGGTGAGTGAGTTAAAGACTAACTAATTGATAAACAGTCAAACGGGGTCCCGACTCTCAGGTCACGCTAACAGGTATTTATTGGGTGCCTCCTGTCATTCCACGGGTATTTATTGAGGCCCTGATTCCATGTCAGGCTCTCATGCTGGGTGTCAGAGAGAGGTGAGCTCAAGGGCTTGCATCTGTGTGCCCACCACTGCTAGGTATGATGAGGGGTATAATGAGAGCAGGGTCCAGAGCCCCCTCCTCTCCCGACACTGTGCGCGCACTATGTGCGTGTCTGAGGGGTCACTGAGGCCAGTATATAACGTAATGCTGAGTGTGAAGGAGTGACTGGGAGAAAGCAGAATAAGGGAGCTGGGGTCCAGGGGAAGGAAGAAAGGAAGTGGGGTTTGGAAGATGACATGACTTATGCCATCAGGAAAAGGGGAAGGCAAGAATAAAATAGAGCAGCCCCTTTCAGACCCCCTCCTGCTCCCGGGCTCCCTCCTGTATTCCGGTTCCCCTGAAGCCTTTGGGCTTTCCCTATGGGAAAGGCAGTGAGACTGGCTGGTGGCACAACGCCTGAGACACTGCGATGGAGCCAAGTGTCAGGGCTGGTTGCCCCTGCCCTAGCTGCGTCAGCAGGCCTGTGGGCTTGACCTATCCCCTTCGAAGAGGAAATTAGCAGCAGCCTCCGTCTGGACAAGGCTCTTCAGGGAAAGGCACAACCTGGAAACAGAAGGGAAGACTGTCAAGCATGCGGGGGATTAGGCCTCTTGGTCGCCTGGTGAGGGGAGAATTTGGGGGAGAGAAGATGGGGTGCTGGGGTGTTAGGACCAGGAAGCAGCAGGGGCATTTGATAATTAGAGTTAGTTGAAGAAGAACTAAGGGATAAGTAGTCAACCAGTCTCCCGGGGCGGGGGTGGGGGAGTTGGGATGTAGACATAGACACTTTCATGTAACCCAGACGCTTTCCCTTAATGTTGAAATGATTTCCTACGGATCTGGGCCTGTAAACTTCTTTGCTGGCCAGCGCCTCGTGACTGTGGCAGTGGCCCACTTGAGGCTGCGTGTTGGCCCTGGAAGCAGGCAGCGGAGGTGGGTACCCTGGGGGTGAAGCCCCTGGGAGGTGTCAAAATATTAATGCAATCCGAACAAGCGTCTATGGAGGGGACTCACTGTTTCCAGGCCTGGGAGTTAGCCCTTCACAGACCTTACCCCGAGTCACCCTCACAATAACCCTGGGAGGTGTGCAAAGGACAGACACAAAGGGTTCAATCACTTGCCACAGGGTCACCTTAATGGTTAGGAGTCCTTTATGCCTCCTTATAAAAAATTGCTGCTCTTTGTATGTTTTGAGGGAATCCAGAGAGAATGTGACTGGGGCCGATCAAGGCACAAAATCAGAAGTCCAGGCAATAGACCATCCCCTCTTTCCCACTTGAAGCTTTTCTTGCCCCAAACAGCCCCATCTCTCCTAGTCCATGTCAGCACCCTGAGCTTAGAGCCTTAGCTGAGATGACAGAAATGCCAGGAAGAACCCTCTACCCCATGACAACACAGTGTGGACACGACATGTGTGTCCTCTCATTCTAGACTAGGCTTTTTCAACCTTAACATTAATGACATTTTGGACCAGATGGTTGGTTCTTTGTTTTGTAGTGGGGAGGGAGGTTATCCTATCCATTGTGGATGTGTTACCAGCATCCCTGGCCTCTACCCAGTACCAGTTGCAGCACTCAAAAATGTCTCCAGACATTGCCAAATATTTCCAGGGGAGAAAAAATTGCCTCACCCCCCATCTGGTTGAGAGTCATTGCTCTAGACCAACCCCGCAATGCATCTGATGACCCCTCTCCTGCCTTGAGCTAACTCTTTTCACCTTCTGTGCCTTCTTGGTAAGTTTTGCCGGCTGTGTCATCAGTAAATGCTGTGACTGTGTTGGTGACAGCCCACTGGCAGGATCCCTGCCTCCAAACTCCCAGGGAACCCAAGAACAGAGCCTTCTGCGGAGAGCCAATTAGAAATGTTTCCAATTGGTTCTACATGTTCTCCCTTTTTTGACTTATTCCCATTCGACACCCTATTCTTTCACTCATATACAGGAAAAGGGATACGAATTCGGGATGTCCTAAAAGATGAAGAAACACTGACACTATTTCTCATGAAAAACATTGGCCTGTCTGACTCAGTTGTCTACCTTCTGGTCAACTCCCAAGTTCGTCCAGAGCAGGTAGGTGGATATCACTGGTCTCTGGACGGGAGGGGTGAGCCCTGAGCCTGAGATAAACAGGGGAGACCTTGCATTATTTTCCCTTCTTGCTTTCACATTCAGAATCCATGATTTCTTCCAAATATTCAGAAAACTACCTGGGGGGGGGGTGGTCACTTGAAACAATGCTCCTTCCTGGTATAGGACTCCCAAGCAGCCCAAATCCTGGCAGCACTTCAAACAGCTCAGATTTGCATAACTGGAAAGAACCTTAGAGAACACGTGGCTCAGAATCTTCTTAGAGTTGAGGAAACTGAGGTTTACTCATGTATTCATCAAATATTTAGGGACATTTTAGGTACCAGAATACGGTAGTGAACAATACAGGCAAACCCCTGACTCTGGGAGCTTGCATTCCAGGGGGACAACAGGGGATAATCAAATACGCAAAGATACGGAGCGTTTCCAGGTCGAGGTAGGTGAGAGGAAAATCTGGCAGGGTTGGGAGTTAGGGAGGCGCTAGGAGGCACGAGATGGGGGCAGCCTGAAATGAGATGGTCAGGGAAAGGCCTTCCTGCCAAGGTGGTATCTGACCCGACCTGCCTGAACAGAAGGCAGCCGTGGGAAGAGCTGGGAGAGGAGCGTTCCGGCGGGAGAAACGGACCGCGCCTGCGCAGTGTCTAAGCGCGCGGAGATAAACCTGCCAGCGTTACAGACCTCTCATTTCCTGTATGTCTTCTCGGTGCCAGGCAAGCTCCTTCTTCTATCCCCGCTGCACACTCTGATTCATGCCCCCCAAAATCGATCTCATGCATTTCATAATCTCCTATATGTATTCAGAGCATTTTTCCCACTAACACATGACCTTCCCCATCTGTGAAAGTCTGGGCCTCATGGGCTCCTGCCCAGCATCCTGGGCGTGCGGGTTCCTGGCGTGATGAACACAGTGAGAATGCAAGATAAGCAGTGGCCCGATAGTGCAGACACCCCTCCCGCCTCTCCTGGCCAGGTCTACGCCTCCTCCAGACTCCAGGGGAGAGACTGAGACATAAACAGAGAATTTCAGGGCCTGTGTCAGTACTGAGATAAAGGTCTGAGCCCAGAGGAGGGAGGGGGACCCCACAAGCCTGGGCAGGGCTGGCTCTGTCGAAAGGGGTTTTCAGACTGGTTCCCTGCGTAGTGGTGAAGAAGCCCGTACCTGCTTTTCTGGCTTCTCAGACCCTGAGGTTTTCCCTGAAACTACACGAGGGAAACTGAGGGTCAGCCCTGAGACGGTGTGTCAGGACCCTTGGAGTGCAGTGCCTGCAGTGCCCAGGCCCTTGAACTCAGGCCTCGCTGCCCTGATCCACTCTCCCTCCCACCCCCACCAGGCGGGGGGGAGGGGGTTGTTGGCGGGGGCAGCATCCATGGCTCATTCTCCCCTTTGCTTTCTCTTAGCTCATAAAACTCAAGTCCTGGAAATGCCTGTGATGACTTCCAGTTGGTAATAAAAGGGAGATGGAGATAAGGGCAGGAATTTAGGGGAAATTTCTCTCCAGTTCCTCACTGACGTGACATTTGGATCTCTAGTTGCTGGGTTGCTGGCATCAGAGCTGAGCCTTTCATGTGGGGAGAAAGGGCTGTGTCACTGGGTTGTGCTATTATGTAGTGTTGCTTGCTCTAATTAACTGGTGCTTCCCTGATTAGCAAACGTCAGAGCTTAAGAGGAAGCCCAGAGCCCCTGCTGCTGGAATAGGCTGGTCCTGTTGTCCCAGCTCTCTCTGGGCCCTGAGCCCTCCCTGCTTCCCAGCATGGTCTCCGGCTGCACCTGCCTCCCCATCTCTGTCTCGGGTCTCAATCCAGCTGCGCACTCCTTACCGGCGCCGTCCACCACAACTTTCTTCCATGATGGTGGTGTTCGCTCTCTGTGCCACCCAAGATGGTAGCCACCAGCCACACATGGCTGGTAGGCACTTGAGATAGGGCTAGGGCAGCTGAGGAACTGAATTTTAAATATTATTTAATGTTGATTAGTTTAAATTTAAATAGCCACATGGGGCTTACAGCTCTCCAATTGGTCAATCTCAGCAAACATGGGATTTTGTCCTTCATCAGGACTGCATGCCCCTCCTGGGTCCTCTCTGCCCGACAATGTGAGGACCGAGTACCTCTCTCCCCATCTAGGAAATTGTTAGACGGTGAGAGTGGAAGAGTTGTTTGGCTCATCACTCACCCCACCCCCAACCCCAGCCTTGTAAACTCCTGGACTTGCTTCAAGGCCCAGCTCAAGTGTTGCCTCCCCAGTGAAATCATTCATAAACCCTCCCTTCTTTGTTCTGCCCCCTCCCACTTCCCTACTCAGTGAAGAGCTAACAGGTAGTAATGAAGCACCAGCTCTGGGTTCAAATCTCAGCAAGGCCACACAGTTAACTGTGTGACCTCAAGCAAGTTAAATAACCACTCTATGCCTCTGAGTCCTCATTTATAAAATGGAGATGGTAAAAGTGCCTATGATTATTAGGGGGGGTCAAAAAAATTAATATGTGTAAAGCAGTAAGAACAGTGCTTGGCACACAGTAAACACTCAAAAAACACGGGCTATTCTTAACACTTCCTCTTCTGTGCTCTGGTTTCACTACATTCAGTTTAGCACTTACCACGCCTGCATTTCCAGCCAGCCGGTAAGCGCCTTGGAGAGCAGAAAACTCACCTTATTCTCTGTATCCCCAGTAACTGTTCTAGTCCCTGCAGAATGGGACTCAGTGAATGGGCATTGAATGAATGAGTCACTGTGTGAAAGAAGGAGCTGGGACCTTCATGCTGTTCCAGCTTTCCCACTAGCCTGCTGTGTAATTTCTCCACCATCACTTTTCTCCCCTAGAATATTGGAGGTTTGGACAAAGTGAGCTCATTGATTCCCTCCACCTCTGAATATTTTAGATGCTGGGATTAGGGCTGGGGATAAGAAGCAATGTGTGGGCAAAACAAGAAGGCTCTGTTGGAACGTGCACCCGGTTACAGTCCCCTGAGATTGATGAAGTCCACACCAACCCAGTGTCAGCCACGACCTCGGGAGGTGGGGGTGGGGTGTGGTGTGAGTGGAGCCTGAGCCTGCTCTGCATTCCTGCCCTGAGAGCTGTGTAATCGGAAGCCCTGGGGAGACTACAGAGGCCAGGGAAGCCCATGAAACTGTTCATGGTACGGGTGTTGGGAGTCCAAGACTCCAGGAGGCCAATTACTGTACTAGGCGGCCAAGGGTCTCTGGCTAAGGTTGTGGCCTCCCTGGTCTCTGAGGCCATCATGGGGATCGTGATTCACTGTCCAAGAGTCATTGTCCATGAGCTCCACAGGAACTATAAGATGTGGGCTGTCCAGCAGTTGGGGTCACCAGATAAAATACAGGATATCCAGTTTAGTTTGAATTTCAGATAAATGAATAATTTTTTTAACATAAGTATGTCTAATTTGGACCCTATTTGGGGCATACCTGTACTAAAAACTGTTCATTGTTTATCTGAAATTTAAATTTAATGGGGTGTCCAGGATTTTTATTTGCTAAATCTGTTGAGAAAGGAGAGAGGGGGCTTGTCATTTGCCATTGTTCCAGATGCATTCTAGCCACTCCCTGTCCTCAGCTTCAGGGCAGTAAGTCCTGATGGTGCCTTGGCATCACGCTAGGAACGGATGGCTCATATTTTAAGCGGCTCTCTGGTAAAATGAGGCTTGGGAGGGTATTAGTTTCCTGTGACTGCTGTAACAAACCACCACAAACTGTTAGTGGCTTAAAACAATACAAATTTGTTATCTTATGGCTCTGGAGGTCAGAAGTCTGAAAGTCAAGGTGTTGGTAGGGCTTCATTTCTTACTGGGGGATCTAGAGGGAAATCCATTTCCAGTTTCCAGAGACTGTCCACACTCTTTGGCTGGTGGCCTCCTTTCATCTTCAAGGCCAGCAGTGGCCAGTCAAGTCCCTCTCGCGTCACATTACTTTGACATTGTTTCTTCTACCTCCTTCTTCCACCAGGCTTTTAAAAAACCCTTGTGTTACATTGGGCCCACCTAGATAATCCAAAATAACCTCTTTATCTTAAAGTCAGCTGATTAGCACCCTTAATTTCATCTGTAATCCTAATTCCCCTTGCCCTACAACATAATGTATTCACAGGTTCTGTGGGTTAGGACATGGACATCTTTGGGGTGGCTGGTATTCTCCTACCACAGGGAGGTTTCCAGTTTTGCTTCTCCTCCTGCAGTTTGCTCATGGAGTCCCAGACCTGATGCTGAAGGACATCGCCTGCAGCGAGGCTCTCCTGAAGCGCTTCATAATCTTTAGCCAGCGCCACGGGGCACAGACAGTGCGCGACGCCATGTGCTCCCTCTCCCAGGGTACCCTACAGTGGGTGGAAGACACTCTGTATGCCAATGTGGACTTCTTCAAGCTCTTCCGTGTGGTAAGAGAGGTATTTAGCTGCTTACCCCTTGGAAGGTAATTCCTGGGTGCAGTAGGGCCTGCTGGCAAATCATCGGGGACTCATGAATTGATACTCAGGAGAGCATGAGCCTGGTGTTCAAGACAGTGCTTGAGGAAGCTCCAGGCTCCAAAGACTGAAGGAATCTTGACCGATAATATTTTTAGAGCAATGGCCCAGGCACCCAGGAGTCACTGTTAGGTTCACCATTAGTTATGTGGTTTGGCAGGTCTGAGTCCACTCCAAATGTGGGATAAATCCTCTCCACCACCTCTAGCAGTGTGGAAAGGAGGAGGCCTGGTTTGACTCCCTGCCCTACTGCTTTCTAATATAGTTGACCTTTGCTGGCCCCATCACTCATCTATATAACAAATATAATACTTTATAGAATGGCAGGAAAAGATACATGAAAAATATAGATGCAAATCATTAAATAAATTTCGATAAATCAGATCTTCACACTCTGGGTCTGCTCTTGACCACAAATGTTGCTGTTGCCAGGTAGAAAAGAATAACAGAAAATTTCATAGTCTCAAATATTTGGAAAACCCTCATCTAGCTCAACCCTGTGTTCTAGAACTGCATCTCAGGCTCACTTCTTGGGACCTGATAATGCCTCCTCTTTTGCTAGAAGGATGAGAGGGAATTATAAAAAGAAGGTGAAGAACAGCAGTTCTTACACTTCAGAGTGCATGAACATCACAAGGGAAGCTGGTAAAAGATGCAAATTCCAAACTGCCATCTCCAGAGACTGATTCAGAAGATCTGGGCTGGGCCCAGCATCTGCCCTGTTTCCTTAGGTGATTCCAGTGGAGGTCATTGTAGGCCATACTTTAAGAAACACTCAAAATTAGAATCCTTCAGAGAAGATGACATATATAAAAATATACATATTGTTTCTATAATTATAAAATGTTTCTAGGATCCAATTGTGTTTTTTTCTTGTGCCTGCATTTTAATTTCTGAAACTGTGTTGTAGGGTATGTCAATTATGAGAACTTGGTTCAGGAATTTGTGTTTGGCCTTTTTATGGTTCTTCTCTCAAGTCCCAGAAAACCCACTCTCAGCTTGTCTTAAAAAGCAAGTTGAAGGCTTTTAAAAACAACAACAAAAATAAAACAACACCCCTCAGTTTCTGGCAGAGTTCACATTTGATTCCTTTCAAAACATGACTTTCTCTTGGAACGTTACTCTCCAATGTTCCCATCTCATCAGGGTGGGTCTCCAGAATGTAAAGAGGGGTTAGTACTTACGTAAGCCATCACCACTGAGAGCTCAGAACCCCAGAGAAGTCCCCTCAGCTCCCCATGCTATAGGGAGAATAAAAAGGCATGTGGTTCAAACTTCTCTGTCTAAAATTCCAAAAGGAAGTCGATTTTCGATGTACTCCTTTGTTTTCAGAATCATCAAGAGTGAGTAAGGCAGTAAAGATCCCTTATGCTGGGCAGCCGAACACCAGCGAAGCTAGGGACCAGTACCTGTGTTTGCAGAGGTGTTAATGTCCCTGGGCACCCAGGATGGTGCAATCCTCCAGGCAACAGAAAAAAGGCAGGGCCATGCACCTCTTTTTGAAGTATCTTGGCTGCTAGTATAGGTAAATGTACCTTTGGAGCATGACCAGCAATACTAGGAAGAGCAGTTCTGGATGTAGCAGAATCAAGGGAGACCTGGGCAAAACTTTCCATTAGGAGCTGGAACCAAGCTCAGATCACTGGCTTCAGAATGTTTATCACACCAGAAAGTCTTTCCTTCTACAAGTGCTAGAGTTCAGAGACCAGAGGAGAACGTTGGCTGGTTGCCCTTACCGACCTGAGGCATATCCTGTGTGCTTGCTCACCACCTCTGTTCCTGAGTGCATGCACTCAAACGTGACCCTGATGCCTTCAAGGGGCTAGGCACTGTGCTAAGGCTGAGGCTCCAACCATGATCCTACCACCCTCACTGAACCCTTAGCCTGAGAAAAGCAAAAAGGTCATGTCACAGCAGTTGGTGTTAGAAACACCCAACACCAACAACATTTGGGCGCTGGAGCAGTGGTTCCCAGCCTGGCTGCACATTGAACCCCGAGAGAGCTTTTAAAAACTACCAGTGCCTGGTCCCCACCCCCAGAGATGTTGATTCCATGGGCCTTAGTGTTTTTAAAAGCTTCCCAGATCATTCCAGTGTCCAGCCGGATTGGATTCACTGACCTAGAACATAGGAGTTTGGTTCCCATGTTGAGAATCACTGACCTAGAACATAGGAGTTTGATTTACAATCTCAGTTTCTGTAGACCAAGCATAATAATAATACCCCAAATGCCACTAAGGATTCAAAGCACTTCATTTGAGAGCACCCATGAGACCGGAGTGCTTTGGACCCATCCTCCCTGCCACGCTCTTAAAAAAGACAGCTGCCCCAGAGATAGCCTGGAGGAAAAAAAACCCAGCAGGAGGTGGGTCCCTAGGACTACCCCTACCTGCCCTCTTCTTGCCCCTGCTCATCTTTGCGTGGAAAGACCAGACCAAGACAGGACACATGGAGTGCAGGCAAAGAAACAAACACCCTGTCTGGTGCCCTTGAAATGTGCTTCTTCATTTGACAAGTGGACAGAGTGGCTAAACTTTTTTTTTTAATTACTAATAAGGAAACCCAAAAGAAACTGCAGGCATGGAGAGACAGGATTTTTGCTTTCATTGCTCCTGTACCCATCTTATCCGTATTTTCAGAACAACAACCCTGAGGCAGCATAGAAAAGCTCAGGGAAGACCCTCAGACCCTCTGAGAAGCAGAGGCTGCTCCAAGGCCAGGGGTGGGAGCCTCTCTGGGACTAGGCTGTTATTGCAGCTGGTTGGCGGGCAGCCACGCTTAGATCCAGCACCGGGGAATGCTGTGCCTTCTGTTCTCCTGGGCTGTTTCTCATACGCATGTACACCAGCGCGCAAAGGTTTTATTAAATGCCAAGGCAACGCTCATTAACAAAGAAAGAGGGGCAATGTCAGGAAGCCGGGGTGATGGCCCCAGCCCCTGCTGTGTATGGAGCTGGGGCGTGGGTGGGTGGGCATGCAACCTCCAGACCCGGCCCTCGGAGCTGAGGAGATCCGAGAGGAGGGTTTGGCGGTTAGCACCAACTGGGGCCAGCTGTGTTTTCCCTCGGCCCGTTGGTAATCAGAAGCCAGTGTTCTCATCCTCAAATAATCCCAACACAGTCACCGTGGCCTCACTCCACCCCACCCGTCCCCATACGTACTCACGCACACCCAGCGCACGTGCCTGCCGGAGCGTGCGCAGAGGCACGCGGGCGCGCACGCGCACTGCCTGCCAGTCACCTCGGTGGGCTGTCAGGTGGCTGGATTTTTCTCTGAGGAGCTTCAGGCACTCTTGGTTTCAGCTTGGCTGAGTGAGCTTGAAAGAGCTTGCCTTCACCTGTGGTCCTCTCGGGCTTGACGCCCCCCAGCTGGAAAACCAGCCGCTCAGCCCTGGCCCCACGGTATCAGTATCATGTATCATGCCGGCCAACACTACCTGAAACATTTCACACCTCGTAAAAACAGTATGTCAGTTTCGGGTGAGGGGTTGGGACGTTTCCCATCTGATTTGGCCCAAGGCAGGAATGCCCCTCCTCCTCCTCCTCCTCCCTCTACGGTCCTTCCTGTTTTCTCTCTGACTCTGGTGCACAGCTTTGAAATCTTGCTGAGAAGCAAATCTGTCCCTTCTGCTCTGAATGTTTATTTGTGGAAGTTCGGCAGGGGAACGGAGGCTGTGCCAAGACCTGCCACACTGCTGGGAAATCTGAATTTCCCTCCCTTCCCCCTTCTCAATGGATGTTGATAGAGGAAATTTGGCCTCCCCGGCATTTTGGCCCCCGGTTTTCCCCTTTGCAATCGCTTCCAGTGTGGCATCATTCAGTTTTCTTTACTTGCCCTCAACCACTATTCTGTCGCAGTTTTTACTTTTCTGACTTCATTTCACCCGTGTCTCTTTGACTGTGGGGTGGCTGAACATTGGTTTGGGACGGGCCAAAGGACCCAGTCTTGGGGGCCCTGACTACATATGCCTTTCAATGTCCTGCTTTGTTCTTGGCTCTGCTCCCTAAATTGCTGAATCGTTGGGAATAAATGTGGGTGGACTGCTTGCTGCTGCCCAGTGTGAGCTGGCTATGGTTTCCCTTCTGTGGGATCTTTCATTGCAGTTTGTTAAATTCAACTTACGCGTTTCAATTTTCGGATAATATTGAAGTGTCACAATTCTCTGGAAAAGCCCCACATCTCCAGAAATTTATAATGAGGTCCCATTAATGACTTAACCTCATGATTTCCTCTCCTTTCTGATTCTGAATCTTTGGACTTGTCAACTTTCTCCCACTTGTGTGTGAGCGTTTTGAGAGGGAAGGAGGGAGAGGACTGATAGCCAGTGCCAGCAGTATGAGGTGGGGGGTGGGGGGGCAGCAGGGCTGTTGTTGGGCGACAGTATGACGTGGGGGGTGGGGGGCAGCAAGGCTGTTGGGTTAATATAAAATTAAGTCAGAAGGTAGGTTTTTTGGTTTTTTTTTTTTAATTATGAAACCCACAGCAAGTATATTTGATTTACAGCATTAGTATTTATTCTCCTTACATCTATAAACTATAGATCTCCCCTGGGTGAATGAAATCTCCCCTGAGTGAATGAATTTCAGTAAAAAAGAAATAAAAAGGAAATAGGAAAGAGGAACTTTAATGTACATTAAATGTTCCTTAGGCCTGTGGGCATAACTGTCATTGGCCTGCTTTGATTTCTTGTGGGCTTCAGACATACAGGAGGCCACAGCTTATTTTCATGATAGATTAGATGTCATTTTTATGAATTTGAAAAGAAAAAAATACTGAGTAGTCAAAATTAAAATCACTTCAGACACAAGAAGACCCCTGTGAAGGTTGCTGTTTTAATAATGGGTCCTGGGTCCTGACCTTTATTTAGCTAATACAGATTGAAAACCAATGTATTAGGGATTAGGTTCTCTCCAGAGTAAACTGGTTTTGAAAAGGATTTTGGCCTCTCATAGTTCATCTCTCCGCAGAACAGTAGTTCTTAACCTTTTTATGAATTAGGACTACCTTTGAGAATCTGATAACAGCTCTAAACCTTTTCTCTAGAGAAATATAAGTTCACACAAACACAGAAGGCGTAGGGGCTCATGGGGCCTCTGAAGCCACCCCAGTTAAGAACTTTTGCATTAAAATGTCTTTCCTACCTACCATTGATATATGCCCTTTCCTAAAGTGTCTCACTCACTATAGCCACAGATTCTTCCTTAACTCTACTTACGAAGTAATCAGCTTCTCCCCCTGAGCATGGGACCCGATGGTGAGAGGACCAGAGGCTGGGCAGCCCGCTGGAGCACACACAGTTCTGGTGGTCAGGACACTGGGTTCTGGCTCTGGGCTGGCCCCTAACTTGCTGTCATTTAAGTAATCCTTGCTTACTTGCTACACTTGCTACACTCCCCATCTGTAAAATCAAGTTAACAAGATCTATGCTACCTGTCTCAGAAGCTGATAGCAGAAATTCACATTAGAGAAGAGATGAACAAGCACTTGGAAACAAAAAGCATTTTTGCTCTTACCAAAGCAAGAATGCAGCTGCTTTGCAGAGGCCCCATTGTTCCCTTGTCATTGCTACACTCTCGGAAATGTTCTTCTCAAACCCTTAGGTGGGACGTTCTTCTTTCTCAGACCCCTCAGACCAGCAAGAGGTCTGTCTCATGCATTGACCTTTTGACTGCCCCTAGATTCCAAATGCTATTCTGCTTTCATCAACCACAAATATCAGGACTGAAGTCACAGCAGAGGAAAAAAGCCCTAGTTTCTTTTGAGCCAAAGAAAGTCCCATCACTTGTCTGTTCACATACTCCAGAACGCACCCTCTCATCATGACACTTTGTTCCCTTCAATCCTGGGAGATAGAATGTCTCTGTGACCTCTCCTGGTAGAGACAGTTTGGCATTTCCCCCAACCCCAAGTGATTTAGTCTGAATTCTCCACTCATGACGCATTTCCTGGTACTCAGGGTGTCCCCTCCTGGTTGCCCCCTCACCACTCAAGCCAGCTTCCTCTCTTTTCATCTGATGCTTAACAACTGTCAGGTTGCAACAAACATACTTCAAATCCACATTCTCCCAGTTGCCTAGCAACAACTTCCCCCCTGGATAAATCTGGATTTCCTCTAGCAGCGGCCCAGGACTGAACACAGTAAGCCTGTACTGTCTGTCCCCTGCTTTGTCTGCTTTTCACCTCTGTCTGGGTGCTTTCAAGACAGCAGTTCATCCTTCTACCAGCTCCCAAAGGCCATGTCATCTGTGTAAACACACTGTTAACTGAAGGCTACCTATTTACCCTCGTGTTAGGTAGATCCTCAGCTTAGAAATAATACTGTTTTCTAGATGGTTTTCTTGAATCAGAGAAAGTAAAACAAAAATTTCAACTCACAAAACATTCTTTTGTGTGCTGGCAGAGTGGCATCTATTTGATTAATCTATTGGGTCTAAAGCATCAGCAAATATTGCTCAAACAAATTTCTTTTTAGTAGCTAATATGCTTTATTCTGCCCTAAGAAAAAAAATATTACATATTCCCATAGGACAGACATATTTCTTGTTCCTTGAGAACCCAAACAGAGACCTAGTATAGTCAGAATCTTCTTGACTGCCAGCTATGGCCTTCTGTCTATTTCTTTGAGCATAGATCAAGGCCCAGGGATCCCTCCCACCCCCAAAAACCAGCCATAGCTGATGGGAAATGATAGAGACATACCCTTTCCATATCCCTATTTATATATCCAGTCTTTCTTCAGAAGCCTAATCAGATCTTGAAATTGGGTTGACAGTGCTGAGCCCAGTTGTTACATGGAAGGGTTACTTGTTATTTGGGAAATCAAGAGAATTTGTTGGCATAGGAAGCACTGGTGTGTGTGTGTGTGTGTGTGTGTGTGTGTGTGTGTGTGTGTGTGTGAAAAAGAGAGAGAGAGAGAGAGAGAGAGATGATACTTAACCATTTTGGTCTATGAGCCTTTTTCCAGAAATGTTTTTACATTTTCATTCAAATAAACTTAACAGTCTCTTCCGGTTCTTTCGGCAGGAACAATCCATGTGAATTTGAATAGATAATGGGGGAGGGAACCAAAAGAAGAGGAGAGCCCTGGGAAAGTTATTATATAATTTATGGCAACATCAGTCAGACAGTTGGTGGCCAGATACGTGTGGAGGGTTCCCTGGGGGGCCAGACACTGTTCTGAGTTGTAAGCGGTAACAGAGATGTGAATCCAAGACCCTCATCATTTACTATCTCCACTGGAAAGAGCCAGAAAAAGAATTGCAACTGTAATACCAAGGACATAGCTGGAGCTCAGTAAACATTTGAATAATGAGCATCATTAAATTATTAACAAGATCAAAAAAGAAAGTGTTAACTAGACCCAAAAGTGCCTCTCAAGCTGTTGTTTTTCCTGTTTCCTCTCCCCCAAATTCCTGGTCTTGTTCTTATCTGGCTGTCTCTCTAGTCACTCTCTCCACATTCCTCTCTCCACCTGGAATTCCTGGCCCTCCCCTTCCATCCACAAACACTGCCCTTATCCTCAGGATCATCACCTTGTCTTCTTTCAAACATCAGATCAAGTGTTACCTTCCCCAACCCCAGGTGGAACTGACCACTCCCTTCCTGTAAGTCACCATCATATCTGTAGAGACATACCTCATGGAACTCAAAACCTCAATAGGCTCTGTCTTTTTCCTACTAGATTTTAGCTAATTTACTCATTAATTAATATAAAATATTTATTGAGCATGTACTGTGTACCATGTCCTGCAGATATAAAACAAAATAAAGCCTATCTTTATGCTTACTGAGTTTACAGTATAGTGGAGAGACACATACATTAAAAATAATAGCAAATCAATATAAAAGTGACAAATGGATGCACTGAGAATTCTATTAGCAGCTAGGAGGAGCACCTAACACCTGGCGTAGGAAGCCAGGAAGAGCATGGAAGAAGAAAGGAAGGCTTTTTGGAGAAGCTGAGGTGGTTTCAGACGAGTTGACTCTGGCCACTAGGGGTGATGATGAGGATGCAGTGAAATGGGCTGAGTTGGCTGTATTATTTATTTGGCTCCAAAGTAATGGGTGTAGTAGATTTGCAGAGGCCTACAAGAATGTTTGATACCTGAAAATGAAAAATTATGGCTCTGAAATACAAAGAAAAAGCTTTAAAACTGAAATCAATAAGTATTTCATTGAATGTTTAAGGGAAGTATTATTCAACTTTATTATTAAATTTAGTGTTCATAAAATTTGAAATTCAAAACACGAGTTTATAGTTCAGGTTTATCGTTCAGTGTAGTCCCACTTTACAAACATTCCTAAGTATTTGCACTGATTGCTGAGAAATCATACCATATCATTCATTAAATGAGATACTCAAAGCCAATAATTTCAAAAGCAAAATTAAGAGCCCTTAAAAATATACAGAAATCTAGCTAGAGGTATACATGGATATAGATACATATAAGTATGACAGAGACACAGATGCTTTTCACTGTGTTGAATTTGCTGCAGGACAGAGTTTTAAGACCAGAATGTGCCTAGAACCTATGGAGGTAAAGGAAAAGCATTGGAGAGAAGATGCACACTTAGGCAGAACACAGCCACAGATCATCTCTAGCCCATAGCCAAGTGAAGAAAACAGACAACAAACTCACAAAGAAGGGGAAGTGATTATGAGCAATTGGAGCTGGTGACTAACTGATGTCCAATCTCTTTGGACACATGAATATGACAGTTCCTTATTTTCTGTGCTCTGTGCTCCTAGCCTTTCTTAGGTCCCTTCCCATTATGTAGGACCTGGTTATTTTTTCTCCACACAGCTCTTAGGACTCCAGTCCTGATTCCAGCTTCCTCCAGTTTTTCAGATACCCCTTGGCTACTCTTTTTGCAAAGAGAGGGCTCATCCTGCCCCACACTCAGACCCAGTACCAGTTCCTAGGTCTCCAGGCTGGAGATTTTGACAATGGGATGGGGATGGGGAAGAATCAGTGGTGACTTTCAGGCTTTTAGCTTTGGTGACAGGGCAAAAGATCATGCCACTAGCTGAAGAAGTAGTCGCAGGAGCAGAAACCAATTTGGGAAAAGTGATGTAATCAGTTTAGGCTGAGTTGGATCTGGCTGGGGGTTAGAGGTACAGATTTAAAAGTCACAAACAAAAAAGTAGCAGATTAAATGATAAAGGGAATGAGTCTATGCAGAGTGAGAGCAGCAAGACCATGGAGCTCAGGAACCTCAGTGCTGAAGGAGAAGGTAGAGGCAGAGGAGCTCATGGGAAAGCAGGGAAGGATCAGAGCAAACCAGACAAGAGCAGTGTCACAGACATCAAGGGGTGAAGAGGACATGATCAAAAGTGTCGAGAGAAGCAGAGAGGTCTGAAAAGACAAGAACCAAAAGTATCCATTAGACTTAAAAACTAGGAGGAAACTGGGGATTTAACTAGAATGTTAAAGTGTCTTCATTGGACGGTGAGGGTGGAAGACAGGAGTGTTGGTGAGAAATTGAAGTCACTGCACATGGACTACTCTTCCAAGAAGTGTGGGAATAAAGGGGGAGGGCAGTTAGACTGTAGCTACAGGGGAATAAGGCATCAGATCTTGAGCACATATATGTGATAATAGTGAAGGGAAACCTGAAGATACATCAGTGAGATTCTTGCAGGTAAACTTCATGAAGGAAGGACTTTGTTTTGATCATTGCTATACCCCCCCCCAACCACTGGCGCAGAGCGGACAGTCTATACATATTTTTCAAATGTGTAATTATGTCATTTAGAAACTATAATTGGCTGCAACAGAATGCTGAAAAAACAGTGGCTTTCATATTCCTCCCAAAGTGGAGTCCTGTCATGGGTCATTCAGGATTGGTGTGGAGCCTCCAGAAATTTCCCCAAGAACCCAGGCTCCTCTTCTTTTCCATCACTCATCCCTAGCATGTGCTTATCATCTGCTGATCTTAAGATGTCTACTCTACATCCTGCAGCACATAAATGTTCCAGGCAGGCAGGCAGAGGGCCCTCCTTTAATAGGCCTTCCCCAAAAGCCCCACTCTGTGACTTCTCCTGATATCTTATTGGTCGGGATTTTGTCACATGACCACCCCATGTACAATAGAGTCTGGGAAATGTAGTTTTTAGCTAAGCATTATCACCATTAGCAAAATCAAATGACATACATATTAGGAAATGTAGAAAGAAGTCCAGCCTGAAGGAAGAGAAGCAAGAGAGAAGGTGAGAGGGGGAGCCATGTGTGTCCAGTGCTGGTATTGACCTTCTCTCCTGGAGGCAGTAGGGAGCCGTGTAAGATCTTTGAGCTGGAGAGGTGACATGGTTGGATTGGTCTGTTAGGTAACCCAGGCTACAGTGTGGGGAGTGCATTGGAAGGGAGGAATCTAGAGACAAGGGAACAGCAAGAAGACTATTCTGATGAAAATGTCTGGGAGAGAAGCAAGGAGAGCGTGAGCAAAGGCAGTCCTAGTGAGGAAGAGAAAAAAGAGAGAAGAGAGTATTTATTTAGTATTCATTCATTCAGCTATTTATTTATTCTTGCATGCAAAAAGCCTCTTTATTTTAAGTCTTTCTATTACAAAAATAAGTATAAAAGTAGAGAGAATAATGTAATGAACTCCCATGGATCCGTCACACAGCTTCAGCTGTTTTCAACATTTGGCCATTATTATTTAATCTCCTCCTCACTTTTCTTTCCCCTGAAATATTTTAAAACAAAACACAGATAACATATTCTTTCACCCTTACATACTTCCCTATATATCTCTAACACATGGAAACTTACTTGTTTTAACAAAACCACAATTCTACCATCACACCCAACAAAATTAACAATAATTCCTTAATATGATCTAATACCCAATCATGTTCACTTTCCTCTGATTGTTACAGCTGATTTGTTCAGGTCAAAATAAAGTCCACACATAGCATTTTATTGCTGTATCTCTTAGATCTCCTTTCATCTCTACTAGATCTTTTTGGAGTGGTCAGGAGGTGAATCACAGGAGTTGGTGATAACTTGCCACTGGCACACATTTTTACCTGCTGGCTTCCTCCCTACCTACTGTTCTCAGCCCCACCCTCTCATGGAATTAAAGCAGGAATTAAAGTGCTTTGCCCAGCATTCCCTGAAACCATTTTCAAGGAGTTTGTAAAGAAGTCCTGGCAAGACCAACATCTAGGCTCAGTGTGAAGGTTAAGAAGAGAAGATGCTTCTCAGTGGTATAGTTGCAAGGGTGGTTTTGCTGCTGTTTCCTCTGGTAAATTGTTCTCCTGTCTGCTTTGTAGCCCTCATAACAAAGCCTTTCATTTTACAGTTCGGAAATGAACCAGAAATGCTGATGTTCCATGAGTGTTCCTGTATTCATTCTTTGGTATCAGGACCAAAGAGACTGTGAGGACCCCAGCCCTGACAGCAGGGAGAAGAGAGGACAGGACCACTGCTAGAAATGGGAGGCTGGGCTGCTCAAACCTAACTCCACCTTCTCAACTGGGCTGCAGCTGGGTCAGCCCACCCATCATTTAGGAGAACCCCCCTAGCAAATAAAAAGCTGAGGTTTGTGGCTTGTGGTCCACAGATCCTTGAGTCACAATTACACATTGATCTTGTGAAAAATGCAGAGCCCCTGCAGACATACTCAAGATGCACACTTGAGTTTGAAAACCACCATCTTAAAACTTAGAATTCAGTCCTAAAAGACACAGGATCAGTGAGTCAATCAGTTTTGAAACTGTCAAGAATGAAGTCATTCGGGGTACCTGGGTGGCTCAGTCGTTAAGCGTCTGCCTTCAGCCCAGGGCGTGATCCCAGGGTCCTGGGATCGAGCCCTCTCCCACTCCTCTTGCTTGTGTTCCCTCTCTTGCTGGCTCTGTCTCTCTCTGTCAAATAAATAAAATCATAAAAAAAAAAAAAAAGGATGAAGTCATTCATTCAGGACTTGAACTTGATTTCCGGAAAACAAGTTGTTCACGTTGGGCTCAGGTTTGGAGCCAGCAAACTTGCGTGCTTCCACATTACCCATGTAAGTGAAAAGTGCACGAGTAGTTTTGTGTTGTCTCGTGGGCCTGGGGTCACTAGAACACTGCTGTCAAGTGGGTAATCTGCAAGGAAATTTCTCTTCAAAGCTGCCAGCAGCCGCTTTAAAAGAAAGATGATATAACTAGCCAAATCTTCCATATAAGAAAGTAGTGTTGAACAGAAGAAGAGACACAACCTACCTGAAAAAGCCTCAAAGGGAGCAGAGATGCGAACAGTGAGTAAGCCTGAGCTTGTCTGCAGAGCCCAAGGTGCTCAGATGGGCCTTCCTTCACAGTCCAGCAGCTGTGTCGGTTTCCTTTCTCCGGAAGGCTTGTTTGGTGTTGCTAAAGCAGCAATCAGAATCATTTCGGCAGATTTAATGTCACTGTGAAACTATTTGTGATTGACTAGCTCAGCAGGGAGCTGAGCCTGGAATCAGACTTGGAATAAGAGCCTTTGATTTTTCTCAATTAAATGAAACAAGTCTGTTTTTGAAAGTAATCTAGCAGAAGAGGTCCTGTGATCAGAAAAAAGGGGAGGAAATGTTTGTTTTTCAAGCATACAGGAGATCAGATAGCACCATGTATAACTTATACATGTATGTATATACACACATATATATTTTGTATTTTTTTTCCTATCAATTACAGCTTCCCACACTCCTAGACAGCAGTTCTCAAGGTATCAATCTGAGATTCTGGGGAAGAATATTATCTGATATGTCGCCAAAAATTCAAGAGGTAAGCGGCCTGATGATACTAATGATAATGTTATTATATCTTTCTACCATTTTACCACACTTATTATATCAAACAATTTAATTGTACCTCAGACCTGTTCAAGGAGAAATACATTTGAACTTTCTATCTAGCAATTTCAAAGCACCTGTTCACATCCTAAATTATCTGTGCTCCTAGGTTGGAGGCAAAAAGAAGGGAACCATCCTTCTGATTTCACGCCTAGGAAAAAATGCCACCATATCTTGTGTGGCAGATTATCAGTGGACTTACAATGAATCTAAGTCCTTCCAGTATTGATGTGGTCTATCCTATTATGCTCTTAAAATACACCTAAATCTATGCTGCTAATAACCATAGCATACACTCACAAAGTGCTTACAGGCATTATTTTAAAGTCTTAAATATACTGACTCATTCCATCACAAAAAAACCAATTGACGTTTTTGTGTTGTTTGGTGAAAGATGTGCATGTTTCAATTAACATCTGGTTGCATAAGCTTTTTCCTGTATAGAAATTGATTCTCCACTCGATAGATGAGAGGTGCTGGGTGCATAATGATGAAGAGACAGCTATGGTCACTACCCTAGTGAAACGTACAATCTAATGGGGGAAGAACAATGTGAAATAAACAATTACCTTCAAGTGTGATGTATATTATGAAAGGGAGGCAAAAGGTGAAGCATAATTTTCCCCAAACATTTTCCCCTTCAGTATTCTCAGCTGACTTGGGCTTAGCCAACCTGGAAAATTGCATTGTGAAATCTGTGTTCATAAAACTAAGTTCAACCTAAGCAGAGTGTGAGTGCTACTGTTCAGAGAAGCTAGAGAGAGGCCCATTGTACTGATGGCCGTCTGCTCTAGCAGGAGTCTCTCTTTAACATTCTTTTCTTCATGAGCATTTAAAAAATTCTTATCAGTATAATAGGGTTGAAAATGATAGAGAATGTGAAAAAAGTCCCCAAAGCATTTCAACACTCCTCAGTCTGTGAGGGAGTTCCAGAAGGTTTCTTGCCTGTCTAGATAGCAAGTGTAAGCGTTTTTGAACTAGGTTGTGGCAGATGGCTCCATTTATATTAACTGATACTAGACCATTTGACCCCAGAATAGCCCCTTCATCTCCCAAGTGCTTTGCTTAAATGAGCAATGTAATAATGATAATAACCCCTTACAAGACTGTCATAAGACTTACTGTTGTCGAAGCGATTTGAGATTCCAAGTTTATTACTGAAGCCTAGACTGTGATTATAGGCATGACTCACAGTGTGGATCCTACACAGCACTCAGGAGTTTCAGAGGGCAAGCGTTGGC
Organism: Ailuropoda melanoleuca; assembly: GCF_002007445.2. Classification (NCBI taxonomy): domain Eukaryota; kingdom Metazoa; phylum Chordata; class Mammalia; order Carnivora; family Ursidae; genus Ailuropoda; species Ailuropoda melanoleuca. The sequence goes on along the minus strand of NC_048219.1, from coordinate 63,861,668 downwards.
ATGTGGACAAAGACAGGGGTGACAGGTAAACATCACTTACTGAAGTAGGGAACTGTCTTCAGTCTCACCTGACCGAATCCTAATGGTTTTTTTCAATTCCCAAGTGCCTTTGAAAATTAGTAATAAGTGTGTTTGAGGAATAAGAGCAGCACAGTTTTTATTTTGCATATTCCCCTAAAGCAAAGCCAGATGACCCTGGCAACTCTGGCAACCCTCAACTTAGTTCTCAGCATTACAGATCGGCCTTCAAAAGATGAGTCCAGCAAGGGCCACGGGTACTCATATGGAGAGGAGAAGACCACCAGCCTTTTCTTAGTTTGGTACAGAATTTGAAGTGTTCTTCCAGGGGTGCCTGGGTGGCTCAGTCTGTTAAGCATATGCTTTCGACTCAGGTCAGATCCCGGTCCTGGGATCGAACCCTACCTCGGGAGCCTGCTTCTCCCTCTCCTCCCTTCTGCCGCTCTCTCTTGCTATCTCTGTCTCTCTCTCCAATAAATAAAATATTTTTTAAAAAATAAAAATAAAACAATAAACTCTTCTTGCAAGAATGGAGACTTCATCTGTTCTATATTTGCTTAGATCTTAACACACACAGAAACCACAAACCACACATTTCAGGGAAATGGAAGAACTCACATTTGGTAAAATTAAGCTAATAAGAAGATAATTTTCCAAATATAAGAAACTAAATTCTAAACTACTTGGCCAAAGAAATTTGCTGTGATCTTGCTTTTCTAGGACAGAGCCATTCCTCCATCATTTTATTTCCCACTTTTTCCCCCAGTATTCCCATCTTGATGGGATAACAGAACCCAAGAGCTGGCTTACAAAGAAATACTCCCTGCATTTGTCCAAGGACACATTCCCAAGGAATTCAGATAAAAGAGACTAGAAGGAAGAAGTGATATTAAAATACGTTGGGGGTTCACTCTTGATTTTCTTTAAGACTCGTTCTAGTTTCCTTTTAGGCTCTGAGTAGATGGCAGTAGGTTTTTATTTCACAGCTGGATTAAGAATTGCTGAGAATATGCATGTTTTCTTTTAAATGTGGAAGTCAAATGCATACGTGGAGGTCTCCCCATACTTTGGAGCTCTGGCATCACAGTGATTATGATGCTAACTGCCTTAAGATAACCTGAAGCCTTTGCTTTGCCATAGTTCATCCATCGACCAAGTGTTCAAGACTTGCTGTGGGTAGCCAGGCCTCTCATGCAGACTGGTGGTCCAGAGACCTTCACACAGCTGATGAGCATCCTGTCTGATCTCTTGTGTGGCTACCCAGAGAGAGGAGGCTCTCGAGTGTTCTCTTTCAACTGGTATGAAGACAATAACTATAAGGCCTTCCTAGGGATTGACTCCACAAGGAAGGATCCTATCTATTCTTATGACAAAAGAACAAGTAAGTTTTCTGAGTCATATATACAAAACAGCATCTGATGTTGTTGAAGCCGATGGCTTAACACTTCTAGGGAAACCCAGTCCTGGGGTTAAGTCGGTCTTGTTGAGGAGCCCTGAGCAGAAAGGCTTCTGCTCCCAGAAAGTCCATTTCCCCTTGTAGGAAAAGGGCGGTGCTCATAAAGAATTCTGAATATGAGCCATGGAAAGAACTGAGACCCACTTGGAAAGGGAACAGAGGCGACATTTCCCACTGATCTGATTGAACCAGGGTTAAGTTCTAGAGGAAGGGAAGAAAGATAAATGAGGAGACAACCCAGAGTTGCAAGCAAAGCTCAGGTCAGAAGGGCCCTGGCAAGTAAACACGGCTGTGGGGTGTTTTAACAAACACAGGCAGGGAAAATCTGTGTGTGCAGTACTGAGTTACGTTCCAAATGGCAAGTCCCTGGCAAGCCATGTTTCCCACCTTTTATTATTTTGGGAGGGGGAGGCTTCTGTGGGGTAAAGGAAGGTGGGGCGGGAGGAAATGCAACTGGGTGAACTTTGACTTAAAAATTGAAAAGAAGCAGCAAGGCACGCACCAAAAGTAGTTGGGGCCTAAGATAGCTCACATGACAAAGAAATTAAGCAGCTATGTGAAGGGAAATTATCGAGGCTAAAGCTGAGATTCCAAGGGGAGGTCGTGTTTGGCCTCTTGTCCCTTTCATGTGAGAATGGCATCTGTTCCTTGCAGTAATCCCAGGCAGGCTTCTTAGCCTCCTTCTAAAGCAGAATAAACCACAGGGCAAGCCCCATTCTTTGTTTCTCTGATGAGGCCCTTATTGAGATGCACTGTGGCATTTTGTTACTTACTAATGATGAGCTTGTTATTGGTGGGGTACAGCCTATTAATTTAGGTTATTTGTCAAATCCTCCAGCATAGGGTTGAATGAGACATGTGATTTGAACACACTAATGACTATGTTTAGCTCTGAGCAACGGGGAGTTTCTAAAAAATCTGTCCCTTCTCTCCTGGCAGCAACCTTTTGTAATGCATTGATCCAGAGCCTGGAGTCAAACCCTCTCACCAAAATAGCCTGGAGGGCAGCAAAGCCTTTGCTGATGGGAAAAATCCTCTTTACTCCAGATTCTCCGGCAGCACGCAGAATACTGCAGAATGTAAGGTCCCAGCTGGTCTTGTCCTTTTTACCTTGGACCTCCCAGAAGAATGAGAGAGAGAGAGAGAGAGAGAGAACGCACGTGCACGTGTCTGCTCAAGCGCTCATAGTCTCCTGGTAGCAAGCCTTAGGTTTGTTTCTTGGTTAGTGGAGTCTTGGGTTCCTCCCCCATCCACAGTCATCATTGGAATGTTTTGCGCCCCTGTCCCTGCCTGCGCCCTCCCATCTCTACGAAACCTATGATGAGGTTTTCTATCCCAGCGCCTGAATTTTATCCCTAATGGAAGGGCTCACAGTTCTCTGAATCCTGGTTACCCGGAAGAGACAAAGGCAGGAAGGGAGGAAGAGCATTTCCTTACAGGGAGTCCAAATCTACTTTAATGAGGCTCTGGGACAATGACATTGTCAGTATTACATGGGTCTCTGAGATATTAAGAAACTAGATTTTGGCAGTGTGGAGGCTAGGCAACAGCAGATTGTTCTGGGAAATATCAGTAGACTAGGAAGTAAAGACACTTCCTTGAAAAGCCTTCCCCAAACACTGAGGGCTTGTGACAGACATAGGGAAGGTACAATCAAAAGTTCTCCCTCACGTTTTTCCTCCCTGTTCTTGTCTCTGTCTGTCTCTGTCTGGTTTTAGGCCAACTCAACTTTTGAAGAGCTGGAGCGCCTTAGGAAGTTGGTCAAAGCCTGGGAAGAAGTGGGCCCCCAGATCTGGTACTTCTTTGACAAGAGCACACAGATCACCATGATCAGAGTACGAATGGTTTGGGGGGGGGTGGGGTAGAGAAGGGCCAAGAAAGTTCCATAAATTTCCTTTTCTCGGTAAAGTGTTGATCTGCTGGAGTTGGATCAAAATATAATAAGCAGGGGCCAAAGGCACTAGTTCCAGAAGCTGTCACCAAGTGGAGTCACTGACTTTGGGTGGGAACTGTTTCTTGAATTCTGGGAGAAATGTAAAAACTGATCAATGGCTTCCTGCAGTTTCTTGCTTTTTAAAATTCGGTTGAGGGCCTCAGATTCAAAGGGACATCTCCCCAGGTGGCCAGCTCTGTAACTGCAAAGGTGGTTGAGTATGTCTGTCTGCTGTCATTTCCAGCTTTGCAAAGCCAGGAGATCAGAGTCTTATATAGCGGGGATAATTAAAAGAAAACAACAACAACAACAAAAACATTTAAAAAAAAAAAAAGAAAAGAAAGCTTCCTATATATTATTTTTCCCGTCCTTCTTCCCCAACCCCCAACATTCACATTTTCCTTCTAGAGAGGAAGGAAATTCCTTATCATGGAATAAAACCCACTCACTCGCTTTTTAGGGAGGCTTAATATCTATCCCTTTTCATTAAAAATCGAAAATGGTCTGAAAACAAGACCAGAGATCCTATAAAATTTCTAAATACTGTGACTGTATTTCTTCCTCCCAAGGACACCCTGGAGAACCCAACAGTGAAAGGCTTTTTGAATAGTCAGCTTGGTGAAGAAGGTATCACTGCAGAAGCTGTGCTGAACTTCCTGGATAGGGGTCCTCGAGAGAGCCAGGCAGATGGCGTGGCCAACTTCAACTGGAGGGATGTATTTAACATCACGGATCGCACCCTACGTCTGGCTAGCAGATACCTGGAGGTGAGGCATCTCCTTTTCCGCACTGTTGCACCAGGAATTCTCACAGCTCCCAAACAGAGACGGATCCTGTTCCCTGGTAGCTTATGCACATGTAGAACGGTTCCCTTTCCACATGTCCACCCTCCTCATGGCTCCCTGACTCCTCCTGGGCCACTCCTCCTCCCTTGTAGCCTGTGAAGGAGTTGCATCTATCCTCCGCCCTCTCTTGTCTGCCATAGATGTGATCACCATTGGCCAGAAACCGCAAGTTCTCAGGTCCCACTGCTTGCTGGAAACTCTCACCCCCAGCTTCTACAGGCATATCACGCTCAGTGTAGCTCAAAATAGATTTGTGTTCTCCTCCCCAGAGAACCTGTCTTCCTGTGGCATTTCCTACCCTGACCCTTGTCCTCAGCATATTCCAAATGATCAAGCCAGAGACTGGGGGTCATCCTTAGTTACCTTTCTTCCTCACCTTCCACACAACAGCTGTTATTGACTGAGGGTTTCTTTGTGCCAAGCACTGTGCTCAGTGCCTTCGTACACAATCACTCATTTCATCCTCGCAAGAGTTCCATGAAGTGTGCGTTGTTACCATTCTTATTTTAACAGATGCAGAAGCTGAGGCTTAAAGAGGTTAAATAAGATCGCATTCCGTAGCTGTTATGTGTAGCAGATCACATCCAGATCTGGGTGTGTCTGAATTCAGAGCCTGCCCTTCTGACCCCTCTACTGTCTCTTTCGTGTCAGGTCACTGAGGACAATGATGCACCCAGTTCCAACACATGATGGTTTTTCCCACACCACCAAGAGATTCTTCAAAACCAGCTGGTGTCCTGCAGTTCAACTCAGTGCTGATGCTACCTGGAGATAGTGTCAGATCCCCTAGGTTAAAGGCGCAGTCCCATGACACTGGAGCCCACCCCCACTTCTGCCCACAGGTTTAGATGGCAGGTTCCCATGACCCTTTCTGGGATTCCATTAATTTGCCAGAGTGGCTCACAGGACTCAAACATCTTACCCATTAGATCACTGGTTTATAATAAAAGGCTATAACTCAGGAGCAGCCAAATGGAAGAGATACACAGGGCAAGGGATGAGAAAAGGGTGTGGAGGAGCTTCTTCGTGCTCTCTAGGCACACCGCTCTCCCCAAACCTCCACATGTTCACCAGCCTGGAAGCTCTCCAAACCCCATCCTTTTGAGTTTTCTTGAAGACTTCATTACTTAGGCATGGTTGATTAAACCATGGCCATTAGTGATTGAACTCAGCTTCTAGCCCACACCCCACCGCTCCCCTCCCACCCTATAATCACATGGTTGGCTCCTCTGGCAACCAGTCCTCATCCTTAGGTGAGGTCCAAAAGTCACCTAATGAACATAGCAAAACACACCTTAATGGTGTTCATCACTTAGGAAATTCTAAGGGTTTTAGGAGCTCTGTACCAGAAACAGACAAAGACCAAACACATGTATCTTATTATAAATCATAGTATCACACTGAGCTTTGACTATCTCCTAAATATGTCTCAACGCCACCTCTTGCTTTTAAGGCTCTCTGGGTTCTGGAAGCATTGTCATCTCTCTACCAGCCTCTTCCAGTGGCTTCCTCCCTGGGCTCCAGGGTCCAGTCTGTGTTGGCTCAGGCATTTTTCCACACTGCCACCAGAGCTACATTTCAAACACACATCTGCTATCATCACTCTCATGCTAAAAATCTCACTGAGTCAGTCCCCAGAGAGCACAAGTGGCTTCCACACCTGCCACAGCCCGCCTGCCCAGCCAGCCCTCACTCACACATCTGCTGCTCTGCTCCATTGGCCATTTTGCCACCCTCCGGCATACCCTGACTGCTCATGATTTTACCCTTTGCAAATGCTGCCACTGATTAGAGCTTTCCTGCTTAAACAAAAAAGAGAATTTATTCGTTGATCTACCCCAGAAGTTCAGGGGATCTAGGGATTGAACGCCACCATAAGACCCTTGTGCCCTTCCATGTCATGGTTGTGCTTGCCTCTGCCCAGCTTCGATCTCAGCGAGGCTCTCTCCATTTGGTGGTGCATCAGCTGCTCAGTTGTCACAGCCCTCATTTGTCAGCTTTACCCCAGAAAGCCTGCAGAAAGAGGGAGTGGCTTTCCCATAGCATAAGCAGTACTCCTGGACCGTTTTCTGATCAGCCTAGCCCTACCTATCTCTGAGTCCCTGGGGGGATTGTGTACTATGATAGGGAGGTGTGGGTCATACACCCACTATGAGGTAAGGAAAGCAAGATTAGCTTAATCTGAATCTCAGGGACTGAGCACAATTACCGTGAAGTGGGGGAGGCTGTTTCCCCCAAAAGAAGAAACATAAGGCAGAAAAGCCTGAAATGACTTTTCCTTCCCCATCTGTTGAGCTTCCATTCATTTGTTCTTTGAGACTCAGCTCTCAAGTGTCACTTCTGCTTTAACATAAGTTTAGCTATTCACTCCTCTGAGCTTTCTCTACCACATGTGTCCCCATCCCTGGCCATGTCACCACCATGCACCTGCTGTGATTATAACACAGGCAGGGCTCTGGGAGGGGGTGTGGATGGGAGAGAAGAGCTGTATTCCTTTACTCTTGCAGAATGGAGTTCAGTGGTTCTCACAGTGTTTTTGTTAGGTACATCGGTAGTAAAGAATACCTCTTGTCTTTTGTTTGACTCGACATTTGCTTGGTGACATAAAGGTCTCATTTTCTTGTAGGATTATTTTTAACACGTAGCTTGTGCTTCATGGAGTGCCAGGCATCCAACAGGAACTTAATATATAAAAACTGCTTAGGTGGATAAGAATTCAGTTTCTAGAACCAGACTGACTGGGTTCAAATCTCTGCTACTTGTGCCTCAGTTTCTGAATCTGTAAAATGGAGATATTAATAGTACTTACCTAATAGACTTGATATGAGAATTAACTGAGTTATTTCAAGCAAAGTACTTGGAACAATGCCTGGAATATAATAAACACTTTAATATTAACTTTTTAACAAAATACAAACCAACCAAAAAGACTGCTTAGGAGAAAGACAGTGGCATTAGTGAAATCAGACCCAGCCACTGAGCTGTTCCTGGTGCCCCTCTAGGGATTATGAGCAGCTAATTACATCCTGCCTCAGCCACCAAGATTTCCAAGGGCCTTGCAATCCCATTAACTGAGCTAAGTGCTCCTAAGCAAAGGCCATGGTGGCCACAGGTCAGTGGCCTCCCCCAGGGGTTCCTAAGAGGGATTTTGATGGAGGCCAGAAGCCCAGCAGGTGATTATGATGAGGTTTCTGGTCTTCCTGCTCTTGCAGGGGTCAGAGGGAGGAGGAAAGCAAGGGGGTGCTGAACTGAAAGGAGAATGTAGGAGGGGGAAATGTGCGATGAGGAAGAAACCAATCATTGCAATTGGTCCCGGAATGTTCCGCTTTTATTCTTGTGCTTGGGCAAGTCTGGAAGAGCCTCAAAGACCCTCCAGCTCCCAACCTGAGGCCTGCTCAATAGCAGACTGGGAGGAAGACTCTTCCCAGATGGCTTTAAGGGTCTCTTCAGGACAGGGCAGCAAGAATGTTCCTTCACAGCCTTGTTTAAGACCTGACTGAAGCTCTCCTTTCCAGGAATATGCCTTGGACTAAAGAGGTTTGAGAGCTTCCTCCTGGGCCAGCCTTGTTGCCTACTTCCCAGCCTATTCCAAGAAAGAAAAAAAATCATATCGGGACAATTAAAGGAAAAGTAGTCTTTTAAATGAAAATTGTGTTGATCTAGGTCAACATGGCACTCAGATGTGATATTGAACAGTAACAGAAGCTCTGAGAACGAAAAGCAAATACCTTTAAGCCTTTTGTCCTTATAGGAAAAGGGAATGATTCAATAGGTTTCTTCTTCAACTAATAGAAGAGCTAAATCCCCTTCCTTTTTACTTGAATGAGGCTTTAGTTACTGGACATTCCATTAAGTAGCCTGGAGAGTTCCCATTCCCCTGGAGCCGCCTTGTTGGGTCATTCGTATGCCATGTTAGGCCACTGAGTGTGGAATCTTCTCACCTGTCCAGTGAGGACAGATGGGCCTGAATCTCTGCTTCTCATGAGCTATGTCACTCTAAGAAATTCACTTTACCTGCTAAAGCTTGATAAGGTAAAATCCAGATAACAGACCAGACCTCATAGAGTTGTTGTCAGGACAAAATGAGAGAAGTGTGCAGAGCACACACTTCATGACATTGATAGTTAGGCATGTGTGTAAATTCTCCACCTTGGGTTCTTTGGCTGTTAGGTAGGAGGGGTAATGCCCTCCTTTCCAGGTAGCTGTGAAGATGAAACAGGAGAGGGCTGACACATAGTAGAGATGTTCCATGCATGGCAGCTCTTCCCCTCTCAGGAACCACATGAGTGTCTTCCCCTGAACCATAGACTACGTAAGGTCTTACTCAGATTGAAACACTTTGTGTAAACATTAACCAGACACTATGAAACTACTCTCTGTATCAACCTTAGTGAATTGGCTTAGAATTGGGACTGCCGGACCATTCCTAAAGACCCAGCAGGATGGCCCTGCCCTGGGTGCCATTTTGTAACTTCTGTGGACAATGGTCTAGAAATTTTGCTGTCCTCAGAGCACCAGCTCAACAAGGGGCTTCTGTGATTTCATTCATTCCATTATCACATTCTGTCTTTCCCCTGATTCCCTGCCCCTAGCAGAGAAAAATAAATGAACAAAAGGCAGCCCCCCTACTGAGAAGGTGGGCAGTGGGCTAGGGAAAGGGGTGAAGGTGGTATTTGGGGAGCCCCACATCTCCAACATGTGAAGAGATTCATTTCTGCAGGCATTCAGATCATCCTCTTCCCCAAATTTAAAGAGACTCAAGGCAAATGAGTCTTCACATAGGTTAATCTCTTAAACTGGTATACATATATTTTTATAGCCATAATTTTTATGTATCTTATCCACATGTATTTTTCTTCTTGAGAAAAAAAAAAGAAAAATTAACAAATTTTTCCTCTGATTACCCTTTAGTTAAAACAAACATGCACATCCCTCCCTTTTGATTTCTTCATTTAGTGAAAGGTTAGCCTGGCACAGATGGAATACTATTTAGAGTTCACAATGTATTTAAATTACATAGTATATTTGAATTTCAGGTCTTGAATTTCACATCAGGAAGCTGAATTTAGCCAAATTTCAATATGAAAATACCTCTGATCAAGGCATAAAATTGAACTTTAACCAGTCACAACTACCTTTCCCTAAGTCTTGAAAAAACTTGTATTCATTTACTGCTTTAGCCTCTGCTGTCCTCATAATCAATATATGTGCATAGCTAATATTTATTATCTTCATGGTAATTGTCTTGTTGATGAATTAGCAGTAGTGGGATATTTTGGATTCATTTTCCTCTGTACCTTGCATGCTCCTGGTGACATGCCACCGCCACCCAACCAGAATGTGCTCAGGGAGTATAGTTTTCAGGCTAGCCTAAGAAAAAACAGGATTAGGGAGATAAAGCCACTGATCACAAATATCTTTAGAGTCAGATATAAAGATTTTTGTGGACTATGTACTGCTTTCTTCTGTTGATTTCACTGGCTCCAGATATACATTGGGAAGTTAGAAAGAAATCAGGGGAGAGGTAGAGTGCAGAAGTCTACGCCGCAAGAGCAGTGTTATTTCAAGGGCCATGAACTGGATCATAAGTGACCTTATTTTATGCCTCTCCAGTCTCTCAGAAGCATAGAATGGGACTGAGGCAGGAGAGTGCAGGTGAGGGGTGGGCTGGGGTCATGGGTGGAGGGAAGGGACTTGTATCTGAGGCTCTTGCCAGCCAGCCACTGTGGCTGGCACTTTTCTGTGCCCTCTCCTGTAACCCTCCCAACTGCCTGCCTGTAGGCATAATTGTTTTCATTTTACAGAACTAAAAATGGAGGCTCAAAGAAGTTGACTAACTCACCTAACAACACAGCAGATAAGTGGGGGATTCAGAATTGGAATCCAGACCTGCCTGGCCTAATGAGGAAGTTCTTTCTCCTGTAGTATGAGGGGCACATTAGTGGGGCACATTAGTGTAGGCTCAGTATGTATTGTTTGGATAAATTATATAATGAGTTGGATGAAGACAGCAATTATTTTATAATACTCTGAATAACAGACACTGTTCTGATTGGGTCTTTTCTGCATGAAAATAACCAGATTTAGGGTAGGAAACCAAAAAGATTTTAGCTGATTTGGTCACTCATATATTTGCATGCATTGAACTATCTACATCTGAGTAAATACAAGGAACCCCTGACCCCTAGAAGCTCACATTTTACTGGGGAAGATAAGTGTCTTATCAAATAATGCCATATTAATGGTCTCTCAAAGGACTACTAGAGCAATAATTCAGTCTGAGGGAGTAGAAACAAATTGCACAAATCCAAATTCAAGTGTCACACATCCTCCAAGAACTGTCAGCTCTTCTTCCAAATTATCTCTGAAATCCCTGCTTCCTCTCCCTCTCCACGTATGGCCTCTTTACAGTCTGTACAATCTGTCCTAGCTGGCCCCTGGACCTCCACCCTCTGCTGCTCCTGTTCAGCTCCCACATTGCCTCCAGTGGGATCTTTCTAAAACCCGTCTTGCCATGACATTCCTGCTTAAAGCTCCTTAGTGACGCCTGGTTGCTGTAAAGGTGAAGTGACTCCCAGTCTAGCCCCTTCACGGGTCTTCCACATTGTGTGGGATGGCATGCTGCCCCAGGCCTCCTACCTGTGCAGGCAGACTCCTTGCCTCCTGCACCCCCTGGCTCCCCTTCAGGGCTCCGGTCCTGTGTTTCCTCTACACACCATATTCCTCCATTGTAGCCCTTGATAAATATTTGTTCATATGCCTCCCCATCTCTGTAGACCTGAGCCACTTAAGGGCTGAAACTCTGTCTTTTTTTTTTTTTAAAGATTTTATTGATTTATTTTGACAGAGACAGCCAGCGAGAGAGAGAACACAAGCAGGGGGAGTGGGAGAGGAAGAAGCAGGCTTCTAGCGGAGAAGCCTGATGTGGGGCTCCATCCCAGAACACTGGGATCACGCCCTGAGCCGAAGGCAGACGCTTAACGACTGCGCCACTCAGGCGCCCCTGAAACTCTGTCTTATTTATCTTTTGATTTCCCATTTTATGTTAGTGGAACTGCAGTGACATAAAGTAGACACCTGTGCAAGCCATTAAAACTGAAAATACATTTATCCTGAGCCTTAAAGACTGAACTTGCTGGCTAAGCAAGGCAGAAAGACAATTTCCGACAGAAGCAAGAGCATAAGAGCAGTGGAGAGATGTGCCGTAGCATCAGGGGAGTAGGTGGTGGGTGGGGGTGGGGAGGGGCAGTAGAGTCTGAAGGTGCAGCTAGAAGGGTCAGCTTTACCCTGCAGGCTACAGGATGCCATCTCCAGCACTTAGTTATGGGTTCTGTCATTCGGGGCCACAGTGCTGTTCCACTGCCGGAAAAGTGAGGATGACGTCTTGTGCTACAGTTTGGGGAGTGTTCGCCGCTATGGCGGAACTTGGCTATTTGCAACCAGAATGTGCTCTCATTGGTCAGTGCCTGACTCTGTTGATTATGAAATATCTTTGATATAGTAACACTGACCTCCCAGAGTTGGTGGGTTGATTAAACCAGAAAGCGTTGAGAGCTGGCGTCTTCTGCAGTTACCAGCCAGGTTGTTGTGTCTTCCCTCAGACCCAATTAGGTAAGAAGCATTACCTGGTGGTTTTGCCCAGTGTGCGACTTGGCGCTCCAACTTGACTTTTTGTTTCATTATTTATTTATTTTAGAAACAGACATATTTTAACAGCTGTGCATTTCCTGTCCCTTTGTTTTCCAGTCGTGGTGCATTTCCTCACTCTTTGTGGTAGAAGGTTTCAGATGTCTGTTTCACAGTGCCTAGTGTGTTAGATAAAATTTATGGTAGTGCCTTTGGCCTCTGTCTCACCGTCCCAACCAACTCAAACAGCCCATAGCTATTTTATTTAGTGGCTTTTTCCATGTGGTGGGAAATGAATCTTGAGTGTTAGAGCCTAGATCTGCCAGGAAATTCATTCTGGGATGTTTGCCCACATCCATTGGCATTTTTCAAAAGGAACCCCAGGTGTCTACATTAACACCAGCAGGACCACTTCAGGCCTCCATGGGCATTCATCAGCTGCTTTGTTCTCAGCCTAAGTATGGAAGTTAAAGATGTAAGAGGCAGGATTGTAGAGCCAACATCTCTAAGGGTACAGCCCCTCCCTTATCCTTGGACTCACCCCTGACACGTCCTGGGTGTGTTAGTCAGAAAATGTCAGCACAGGGTGCCATCTCCCACTTGATTATCAAGTTCAAACAAAAAGAGAGATTCTTTCTTTCTTTGCCTCCGCTGGACAATGTTTCCCACTTAATATATAATTTAATTCATCTGTTACTAATGTGTTTGAATTTAGAGGCTGGCAGGTCAGAGATGAAGAAGGAAGCCTGCTGCTACTGCAGCTTCTGCTCCCGAGGTGGTGTTTGATTTAGCAGTGTAAACAAATGACCACACTCTCAAGAGGTCTTGGGCACAGCTGCCTGCCCTGGAGAGAGCTCGAACCTCTTCCGCTAGGGTGAACTCTGCTTCCTGGGGAGTATCGGCAAAACAACCGACAAGGAAATGTAGGACTGTGTGGACTTCAAATAGTAGTGGCCCTGCCACCAGTGTTTGGCTACAGCAGTTGGGAAATGAGGGGAAAAAGGAAACCTTTCTTTTCTGCCCTTTGCTAGCGTAGGGCATTGTAATGGTTCACTTCTAGATTCTGAACTCTGGTTGCAAATTTTGCCCAGAATTTGCCTCTGAGGCCATAAGACACTGTCTTTTTATTCACTGAAGATGCCCTTTGAATTTTTTCCCATTAGCAGTGCTGCCTTTATGTTGAGCCCCCGAAACTAGTCTTCTTATCTACCTACATTATTCTTCCCTAACATCCAGGACCATACAGTTTCTCTGTGTGTAGAATCAAACAGCTTTTATAGATAGACTCCATGGCATCGGCCTTGTTAGAACCTACTGTGTTTTCACTCGTAAGCTAATCAGACCAGACCAAATATGTCAAAATCCATGACCCTGGCTGTGGGTTTAGTCATTCATCTTTGCCCCCCAAACACATTCATGCACATATTCACATAAATATACGTGCCAAGATTTTAACTTCAGGGACCAGAGCAAGTACCAACAGAGAATGAGACTACTTTCTCTGCAGCAGGTGACCACTGCATGAAAAGCCAGGGTACATCATGAGTCATACCTCAGAGAATGACCCAGGAACTTCTGAGTTATATCCAAAGCAGCTTCCATAAATGCCGTGCCTTTACTTCAGGGAGATCTGGTGAGGATGGCGTTCTGGATGATCTTCATAAGCCCTTCCTCTGGGTAGAGTTGTCTGACTTTCACTTACCACTGAGCAGCTAGTGAACACCAGTGATTTAGGACTCACCCCCAACCCTACCCCTATTGTCCAGGTGGGACATGGGGCTTTAACTTCAGTCTATAGCATTGTTGCAACCACAAGATCAGCTTGGGATGGGTTGTGTTCTCAGCCATATTATTTAAAACAAAAAAACAAAAAAAAACAAATTGCCTTTCTCCCAGACAGACAACTGTCACAAATGAAAGGTGGCCTGGCAGGGGCTTAAGAGCCATCAGACTCTGTTCGCTTTTAAGAGATTTTGCAAAAACAGTAATAAAAATGGTATTTATCAAGTTCTCATTATTTGTGAGACTGGTTAATATCCTCCAGAGGAAGGTTGCCTTATTATGCCTCGTCAGTGAGCTTGGAGTGATCACTGTAACCGGCCTCATAAAGTGGTGGTAAGGGCTCAAGGGTTCATATGAGCAGAGCGCTTGGGCCGATTTGGGTGCAAAATGAGCCTCCAGTAAGCACCAGAGGCACTGGCTGGCCCTCCCCAAACACTGTCATGTGATCCTTAGGATACACCTATGAAGTAGGATATATCTTACTTTTGCAGATAGGGAAACAGACCATGCAGTTAGAAAACAGCAGAGTGGGGATGGCATTCAGGACTGTCTATCTCTTCAATACTACACCATACCACTTTCCAAGATGGGGAAAATAACCCAACTTTGAAAATGGGTCAAATGTTTCAGGATAGAAATGAGTGTTTGAGAACCTTGTAAATTTTGTTGTTTTTTTTTTTTTCACAGAGTATCAGGGTACTAATCTAAGGGGATGCAGCAGGAAACATGACTGTGAATCCGCTGCCTGATAAAACACCCACGTCACTGTGGGGCTCAACAATGTCATTGAAAACATCAGCTGCTTATTCCAGTATGGATTTCCCTTTAAGACATGAAAGGAGAGTTCAAAGAGAATGAGCTAGATGGCTCAGAAAGCTACATTATTATAATATGTTTGTTTTTGTTAGCTTTTTTGCTTCAGTGAGAATTATACTCTCATTAACATTGTACCGAAAACTCACTTTTCACTAATTATTTCTAGTTTATGCTCTGAATCGAGGGTGCACAGGATTATGTTCAAAATACAGTAGTAAAGCTGTATTTCTTACAGCAATCAAGACTTCTAAATTTAAATCAACTCAATTCAGTAAACACTCATTGAATTCTTTTCATGAGAAAATACTCTGCCAGAGACCACAATGAACAAGAATGACCCCTGACCTTCAGGAACTTACTGTCTCTAGACTTGTGGCGACTTACACAGTAACCAGGCGCCACGTGTGGCTATTTAAATATTGATCAGAAAAATTCAGTGCCTCAGATGCGCTACACACATTTTAAGTGCTCAACAGCTTTCTTTGGTTACTGGCTACCGTGTTGAATACGGCTGATATAGAACATTTCCACCATGCAGAAGGTTCTCTGGACAGTGCTACTCTACCAGACAGGGGCAAGAGATCTTCTAGTTCAGGAATTCCATTGCTCCGACTTTGTGGTTGGAGTGTGACTTACTCTTAGAGTTACAAGTGGAAACAGCACCACCCTTCAGACTTGACGTTTGAAGACATGGATTCAGATTCTGCTCCTGACCTATATTGACATTGGGCAAGGCCCTTTGTCCCTGTGAGGCCGGTTTCCTTACCAGTAAAGCAAGGACATCAGATCACAAAACCTCTATGACTCCTGTCCAAATGCCCTGTGATGCTGTGAGTGAATTGCTAGGGTATTCTGTGTGTGTGTGTATATGTGTCATAATGTACCACAGCTAAAAGAAGCTACAAAGAAGAATTGCCATCTCCCAAAATAATTTTTTCATTTTAGAAATTTAATTTCAAATTCACTTTGTCAATATTAAAATTCTATATATGCAGACCTAAACTTACTAAACTGATTCATTTTTTTATTTTTTAAGATTTTATTTTTAAGTAATCTCTACACTCAACATGAGGCTTGAACTCACTACCCCAAGATCAAGAGTCCCATGCTCCATCAACTAAGCCAGCCAGGGGCTCCTGAACTGATTTTTTTTTTTTCTAATTTTTTTTTTTAAGATTTTATTTATTTATTTGACAGAGAGAGATAGCCAGAGAGAGAGAGGGAACACAAGCAGGGGGAGTAGGAGAGGAAGAAGCAGGCTCCCAGCATAGAAGCCTGATGTGGGCCTCGATCCCACAACACCAAGATCACACCCTGAGCCAAAGGCAGACATTTATCCACTGAGCCACCCGGGAGCCTCTGAACTGATTTTGTTTTTAATGAGATTCTTTTATTATTCATTTTTGTAGAACAAGGTCTCTCCCCAGGGGAAACTTAAAGGTGTTTCTTTTTCTTTCTTTCTTTTTTTAATGTACTCTAGCAGTTTAGTTTTGATGCTTCCTTGCCCAAGCAGGTTGCCAATTCTCTGTCCCCATAGTGTGCCGTTAAGTGCTGACAAATGCTGGGAACCGGGCCCTTGGTCTTCAACTGTGGTGAAAGTCTACATTCCCCATCAAAAAAGACCAAAAACCAAAAACCGTAAAATAGCAAACCCTATGTTATTTCTAGAAAAAAATAAACACATATTAAGGACTTTCAGTGTCATGAGGTACTTAAGTCCTTTATCTCATTAAAGGACTGACCAGTGTTAGGCTGGGTGGTGCCTCTTTGGAAAAGAAGAGCGGGGTAAAGAGAATTCCCTATTTTTCTTAATTCTATAATATGTGACTACACTTGTATTTTTTTTAAAGAAATTCCACTTCCATTTAAAATACCTATCTTCTTTTTTTTTTATTTTATTATTATATTAACATAAACTAACATAAAATACCTATCTTCTTAGAATGGTGTCACTTAAGCCTTGGCTTTCTGTATCTTCTCATTACCTGTGTTCCTCTTTCCCGTATCAGCTGGAATGCTGACAGTTTCTTTTGTTTTCTTTGTTCTTATCTAGAAGACTGAGAACATTACATGGGACCTGCTCCCAGGATATGGAGCCCGAGGTGGGACAGTTTAGTTCAGGAATCACAGAGAGGGTGGGTGTGCAGTCCTCTGTTGTTCAGATTCAGCTCCTCAGCACAGTAGGCTTCTGGCTCACCCTCCGAGGTTGCCTGAGGGGGACCTAGCAGTGAGGGGGTGGGTGAAGGAATGGGGCTTGCTTGTTTCTTACCAGGTCTGCGGGAGCTCGGTCCTCTGATCACCTCCTTATGACCTGTCCACCTTCCTCTCTTCTCTACGTCTCCTGGTACCAGTTGTAGGATCAAATGAACTGGAGTTTGACCCCTACTCCACCACTTTGGGGAAGTGACTCAGTTTCTTGGAGCCTAAGTTCCCTGGGGTGCAAAGGGAGGATAAATAATAGCTGTGCTCTCTCGCTCTACAGGACAGCTGGGAGCACGTGGAGGGCCGTGGAGTGGGCTGTACCTGTGGCTCCTGGTATGGGGGGAATCGTCTGGGCCTCTGGAAAGTAGGGAGGGAATCCAGGGCCAGCCACTTGCTAGCTGTATGACCTCTAGCAGGTCTCCTGTAGTTCAGTTTCCTCTTCAGTACACTGAGGATTCCAGGTTACTCACAGGCTCTATGTGAGATGTGTTCCTTTAAGCCTGTGTTACAACAGTCTTCTAACCAAGCTTCCTGCTTCCCCTCTTGCCCCCACCAGTGATTGTTTGGAAACACAATTGGATCTCACATATCCTACCCTTGCTTAAAACCCTCCACTGGTTTCTTAGGGCCTTTTAGAATTTGCCTGGAAGTCTTCTGGTTTTAGCACGGAAAGCCTCGTGTCCTAGGAAGCCCCTCGTTGGTTGGTCACACTGCAAGTCCAGCAGGGCAACTGACGTGGTCCCCACCCACCTTCCCAGCGCTCACCTCTCATCACTTACCTCTGGTTTCTTCTACTTCTCTGCGCAGTGCAAAGACCTAAGGAGCATTCAGCACAATGCTGACGCCCTGGCCCTGCCTTTTGAGAGTCTGATTTGATTGTTTGGAGTGGGCCCTGAGAGTAGGTGTCTTTTTAAGGCTCCCCAGTGGTTCTAAGCACAGCCAAGGATGGGAACCACTGCTCTTTTCTTACATGTCTCCAGACACCCCATGTGTTATTCTCTGTGCTGGAGCTGATCTTCCCCCTTCTCTCTTCCTTTGGCTAATTCCTTCTCATCCTCATCCTACTCAGGAGTCCCTTCCTTCAGGCACCCCTCCAGGTAAATTTAGCTACCGATGGGCTCCCAGACTACTCTGGGCTTGCTTTCATCAGAGCCCAGTCATTTTGCATTATGATTGCTGGTTTACTCCATACCTCTCCCTCATTAGGTCTAGAGTTTCTTTCAGGAAGAGATTTTATCATTCCTCCTTGTATCCCTGGAGCCAAGCAGGCTCTGGCACACTACAGGCTTCAGTAAGTATTGGGTGAACAAATTAATCAAGACAAGGCCATCTGACCTCTTGTGAGTTACATTCTAAAAAAGAAATATCGACACAATAAGCCTAGTGTATTATAAGAACAAGAGGTTAAGGAAAAACCAGATCCCAGTATAGTCTAATACTTTAACAAATCTACAGATTTATTGGACAATACCCAATATTCAAATTAAAAGAAATTCTTAGTTTTGTTTTTCTGTAGGTAATGATTTTTTCTCTTCCAATGGGGAGAAAGAAGGCCTATTAGGAAATCCCCCCCCCGCCCCGGGGTGCCTGGGTGGCACAGCAGTTAAGCTTCTGCCTTCGGCTCAGGGCGTTATGGGATGGAGCCCCACATCAGGCTCCTCTGCTATGAGCCTGCCTCTTCCTCTCCCACACCCCCTGCTTGTGTTCCCTTTCTCGCTGGCTGTCTCTATCTCTGTCAAATAAATAAAATCTTAAAAAAAAATTCCTCTCCCACCCCCATTACCTGTCAGAACTGTAACTGGAAATGATTTCTCTGACTAAATCATTCTGGCTCTCTGTTATTTTCTTTCTTCCTCCTTCCTCTTCCCTCAGCTGGCCATCATTGTGTGTTTGCAGAGAGGCAGGAAGGTTGACTGCTATGACTGCTCCTCTCTCTCTTTAAAACTCTTTTATCGGCTTGCTTTCTGATCTTCAAAGCAGTCTGTATCCAGTGTGACCCCACTCCCTTGCCTCCCCATGCTGAGGAGTGAGAGCTGGGAGTATTTTTGTCATTTTGAAGGCTTGCATATTTGGACAGCCTTGGACAGCTGGGTAGTGCGGCCCTCACCAAATCTGCAGGGATGAGAGCAAGTCAGCGTTTGTAAACCCCCTTTTCCCCTCAAATCTAGGCACAGTGACAAATTGACACCAGATCCCACAGTTAAGCAAGCAGTAAGTTTATAGATCTTGCAGTAGACCCATCCCCTGGGGCAGCAGCCCTTAACCCCTGCCCTTCTTTTGCAGTTGAGTCTTTGCTGTTGTGTTCTTCACATTTTCTCAACCTTTGTGATTATCTGCAGTGCTTGATCCTGGACAAGTTTGAAAGCTATGATGATGAAATTCAGCTCACTCAAAGAGCCCTGTCTCTGCTGGAGGAAAACAGGTTCTGGGCTGGTGTCGTGTTCCCTGACATGTATCCCTGGACCAGTGCCCTACCACCCCACGTGAAGTACAAGATCCGGATGGACATCGATGTGGTGGAGAAGACCAATAAGATCAAAGACAGGTGATGTCTCAGGGAATCTGAAAGGCCCTGCGTATCCCCAGGAATGTATGTGGCAAGGAGCAGGGGCTCCTCTGGGCTCAGGTCCCATCTCCTCATAGGGACAGAAGGGTTACTTGGAAAGGCACAGAAACACTTGAGTATTAGAGAACTAAGCTCACTAACCAGTTGGCCCTGTTAGTTGGTGGAACCAGGAGATCTCGGTTGCCCTCTCTCCACTCCCTCAATTTAGCACTTGTCCCTGGCTGACCTTTGGGCGGTTTGGAGATGGAAACCTCTAGGTGTTGAATTATCTTCACATAGAGGTTCTGCAACTGAAGTTTCTCCAAAGTCACTGGGAAATTACATTTGGTACAGAGTGAGGGATTGAGATGGGACTCCGCCTAAAAATTAGTAAAATTAAGAGGAGAGAAGATATTTTATAAAGCTCAATGTAGAGTCCTTGAATTAAAACAATTACAAGTCACTGTGGCTAATATTTGTAACTGAGATTTAAACTGTGAACTAGAAAATAGAGGCAGTTTGGAACATTTTAGGGGTGAGGTTTCAAGGGAGTGAGTTTTGAGTCCCCTTATGCTTGTGAACTTGCAGTAAACTGTCCATTCCCATTCACATCCATTGTCCCTCCCTCCGGTTTCTTTGTAGGTACTGGGATTCTGGTCCCAGAGCTGATCCCGTGGAAGATTTCCGATACATCTGGGGAGGATTTGCCTATCTACAGGACATGATTGAACAGGGGATCACCAGGAGTCAGGCTCAGGTTGAGGTTCCAGTTGGAATCTATCTCCAGCAGATGCCTTACCCCTGCTTCGTGGATGACTCGTGAGTCAGAAGCTTCCAGTCTCCCCCCCAAGACACACTCATCAGGTTGCTGGGGTGGGATGGGAGTACTCCCCAGACTTCAATCTCTTCGGAGAGAAACCCAGGGAGAGGGGCCAGCTTGAAGAGAATGGAGCTCTGAATGAGGAGCTGGCTTCTCCCAGACTCCAGGCAGGGCCAGATGGGCAAGTGAGGTAGCAGGGAGAAAGGAGTTGGTGGTGTGGGTGGAAAAGGGAAGGTGAAAATAAAAGCAAGGGAAGTGAGGTTGGGAAAGGGGACAAAGGCCTTTTAAGTTTCCACTACGTAGTATGTTTGGTATGTGGAAGAGTTCTGGTCAGAGTGTTTGCCCAGTGATTGCCAAATCAGCAAATTAGGACTCTGCATTGCAAGTAGGTCTGGTTCCTAGGAGCCTCAGAATAATGCAGCTCCTTCCCTCATTAACATTCCCATGGTGCATACTTAATGAGAAGGTAGAGGAATGTGTTGGATGAGCTGGAACCCTCCCTTCCTGCCCACCCCCACCCTCAGGCCTGTACATCTGTTGGCTGATAGCAAGCTAAGCAAGTAGCCTATATGTTCTGCACATATACTTGGGGAGTGATAGAGAGAGGGACAGAGAGGAAGAGAGGACTAGGTGGACTCATTTACCATGGTGAATGGGGGCAGGAATACCCCCCAGGACAGCAGCAGAGACCTACAACTGGCTTAGGTTTCAACTTCTAGAAAAAAACTGGGAAGTTCACCATAGCACACATTGTGTCAGTGGAGTTCAGGGAGGGAAGGAACACTCACAGTGGAGTTCAGGGAGGGAAGGAACACTCACAGCCTGAAGAAAGGAAAGGTCAAATTGCCACCTGACGAACAGTTAAGATAAAGCCCAGTATGGGCAAAGGAAACCCTCTATCAAAACTCTAGTCCAATTGGTTCTCCTTCCTCAGCTCTACAGAAGACTAAAGAGATAACGGTGGCTGTTTTGCAGTCAGTTTGGGTTTGGACGATAGGCAGAGATGGGACGTGGAGCCAGGAGCAAAAGCCCAGGTCCATATTTAGGATCAGAATGGGGGTGTCTGGAAGGGTAGGGGGGTACACAATAAGGAGGCAGTGGGGAGTCTAGCCATTTAGAGTGGGAGAGCCCTCTGGTGTCAGATCCTAGAAGTGCAGGCTTTATGAATTTCTGGTTCTCTCCTCAGGGCTATCCTGAGAACCTTCCCACACTGGAATTGGCCCTTCCTGTGACAACCAACAATTTTTGCTACATAATAGTCCCAAGGGCTTTACTAGCACATCAGGCACAGGGAAAATATGTGTAAAGTTCATAATAAAGTAATTCCAGAATATAAAATCTAAATGAACACCCATGGAATTACTCTATTGGTACATGGCTGGTGGAGTTAGTCGCTATTGGATCACTGATTGATTTATTGGTGGGTCAATTGCCTCTGAAAGTGCCACACTGAATAGTTATTTTGTGCCTCTTCCTGCCTAACTGCGGTTTGATCTTCTGGGATAGATAGTGCTAAGGTGGCTGACGCCCCTGGGGAGCCCAATTATTTCTTTCACCGCCAACACCAGTTCCCTTTGTTTGTGGTTCACTTGCTTGGACTTCAGCATCAGTTAGCATGTATCTATTCCAGTCACAACCACATCATCAAGTTTGCAGTTCTTTCCAGAGAGAGGTCTATATTGTGTAACATACAGAGTACAGTTTTATTTTATACATACAACTTGTAGAGCATTCATCTGGACTAACCAAAAAGCTACCATCTTGCTCTAAGGAAAAAGTAATCCTTCGGGGCAAAGTGCAATGTATTTAGAAGATTCAAGCCCACTGAATGCCCAGTGCGGATTTTCTGCCCTTCCCTCCATGTGGGCTTTGTTCCCAACACATCCAATCAACAAACATTGACTCCTCCTCTACCAGGTACAGGGTATTCTACTACTCTGCTTCTCTCCTCTTGCTTCAGTTTTATGATCATCCTGAACCGCTGTTTCCCTATCTTCATGGTGCTGGCCTGGATCTACTCTGTCTCCATGACTGTGAAGAGCATCGTCTTGGAGAAGGAGTTGAGACTGAAGGAGACCTTGAAAAATCAGGGTGTCTCCAATGCAGTGATTTGGTGTACCTGGTTCCTGGACAGCTTCTCTATCATGTCAATGAGCATCTTCCTCCTGACCATATTCATCATGGTAAGCCAGATAGAAAAGGCCCAGAAAATCTTGAATAGTTTTGTACCTCCCACCTTTCCTCCTATTAATGAACATATGCCTGCATTAGTCATCTGGCCACCAAGGATAGCCTGACATGTAGCTACCAAGCCATTTTAGCCAGCATGGCCACATGCAGCTGCCCAGTCATGTCAGCCAAGGTAGAAACACTCAGAGTGCCCCCCCCAACCAGGAGCCCCAGTATCATAATGTGTTCCCTGCTCCCACTTTCTGCCTGGGGAGCCGCAGTCTACATAGATTATCTAGCCCCATTCCATGAACTATCTGGAGAAGCTTCTGTTAGGAGAGCCCAACGCAGCATGACTGTATGTGCAAAGGGTTCTCTCTTTCTAGGCACAGAAGCAATGAGTACAAAGAGTGTTTTCCTGAGATTACTGTCTCAACCAGCAGCTGGGGTTGGAATGTGAAGAGCCTTTTCATTGTATTAGGAGAGCAGACCTAGACTGTTTGTTAATTACCATCATGGTCACACCATTCATGGCTTGACCAAAGGACATTCTGCTGCCTGAAAAGTCTCCAAAGCAATTTAAAGGATAGAACTTAAAGAGTCCATCCTTTCTCAGTGATAGGAATTTTTATAGCTGCAGGCAGCATGCATAGGTCCATCGTCTGCAAGCCTGCAGCTCCCTCACAAGCTGGACTTGGAAATAAAACATTATTTCATAATATGTTCTTTCCCTCCATTTTTAGTTCCTCCATAGTAGATGATCTTTTGTATTTGTTAAACGAGAAGTTCATAAGTTAGGGTAGTTTTTTATATTTATTTGATGGGATTTGGTGTAAACTTCAGACTTTAAGCTTTGCAACCTCCTGTTATGGTGTTATCAAGTTTGTTTAGTTTTTCTACCATTGTCATTTTAAATGCCACCCTACAGTAAGCAATATGCGTGCTGAACCATAGACTCTGGCTAAGTGTCCCATCCCATGCTGGACCATACTGGTGCCAGGAAAGTTCTATCACATATCCTGTCCATCCAGCAGATATTCAGTTAAACCAAATCCTACCCTTTCTCTTTGCAGTAAAATGTACTAATTATGAAGGGTTTTGCTTTCAGCCTTAGTCAAAGCCTGTGCTAGAGCCCTATCAAAACCAATGCTGAGGGGCGCCTGGGTGGCACAGTGGTTAAGCGTCTGCCTTTGGCTCAGGGCGTGATCCTGGCGTTATGGGATCGAGCCCCACATCAGGCTCCTCTGCTATGAGCCTGCTTCTTCCTCCTCCACTCCCCCTGCTTGTGTTTCCTCTCTCGCTGGCTGTCTCTATCTCTGTCAAATAAATAAATAAAATCTTAAAAAAAAAAAACCAATGCTGATATAGAGGTCATTCTGCTCAAGCAACCTAGCTTTAAATTTGTGGCTTTAAATTTGCAAGGTCCTTGAGCTCCACAAAGATGGGGGGAGAAGCTGCGCTCCTTGTCATCTAGTGGTTCCTTGTTCCTTCCCATCCTTCAGTCTGCCCCTTTTCCCATTTCCAAGATGTTTTGTGTCCTCCAAATTAAAGGAGTCAAAATGCAGAAGTGTCTGACTTATGCAAAGTACATAAACATGTATGATATCCTGCAATGTCTGTTAAGTGATTTTGAGATCTGCCTTCCTGAGAATGGGCATTAATACTTCAAAGCTTTTAGGACGTGAGGTAAAGAATGTTCACCAAGAGTTTCTTGCACAAAGGGGTTTCTCCTTGTGGGAACCAGAACATTGTTCCAGTGATGACGGAAACAGAGCTTTGCACAAAAAATAGGATTCCTTAGAATGACGCTCCCATCTTTGCCTTGTCCTTCCTTCCCACCTCAACTATGCAGGAAAGAAGCTGGAAGCTGGGACAATGGGAAGGTTCCAGTTATTCAAGCTTTTAGGAACAGAAAAGAAAAGTGGTCGTTAGAGGAAGCCAAGGCCTGTGAAGCTGTTGGGTCAGCCCAGTGACTTTCTTTCATCTCTGCCTGAAGTCATTGAGAGACTATATGGGCCTAGAAGCTTGTGGGACTTTGTTTTGAGCTGGGATAAGAAATTGATTTTATTCTCCTGAGAATACCAACAACAGTCTTAAAGTTCTTCCAGCCATAGCCACGTATTCAGCCGTGGACTCGCTTTTACTGGACTGTGTGATTAAGGAAAAGAAGTGAGCTTTTCCAGGGTGATGTGGAGAGCTCTTTGACACACAAAGTCAGGAGCTCTGAGTCCTAATTTTGATTTTCATTTAGAGTTCCTCAGAGTTTGGTTCTAGTTACGTGCAGCCCTCTTCCAACCTCTTTTGCCATTTGTTTTATTCTATTTTTCAATCTGTTCCATTGGTGCCTGGCAGGCACAAGAGTATGAATGAGGAAGAAATAGTAGCAATGGAAGACAGGTGGCACATTTCTTCCTCTCAGCTCTCCCACACCCATGACAGATAATGCTCATTGTCTCTCTCTTCAAGAACCCAGCACTTCAGGTCACCGCTAACGATTGGAACTCATTCAAGAGATGAACCGGTTTGTACATTTATGTTCCCAAGAAAAGAACAAGATGATCTATATGTATTTGGAGTTCTGTGCAAAGAGTAAAATTCCTCATAGGAAGTCTGTAGTAAAGGAGAACCAAGAAGGCCTAATAAATTTGAACATCTCAATGTATCCTATAATGGAAGTGGGCAGCTGCTCACTTAGTGAAAATTGCTAATTTGGTCCTCTTTTCTACATAGCCAAAGTGATTGCCTCATTAGGTTAATGTCAAAGATGTGGAGTATTGCCCCAGGTTCTATGTATTTGTATGATAGTGATGAAAGGGGAGGATTAATCCACTTCCAAGTGATGTGGATTAATTTCTGTTATTTTCACCAGTGTGAATGGTAAGTCTCAGAATGCAAGTTTATATGATTGAGTCAGCAGGCCAGGCCCCAAGCAAAATGTTACAGATTGTTGGGGGGGTCTCTTACCTCCCTTTTTTGTCCCTCATCTACTTAGTGTGTCTTGGAGCTGTTGTTGTTCTAAGATCTTCCTCCCCCTGCTCTAGGCTTATTTCTCCCTTCCCACCAAGGATTTGCTTACTTAAATACATAATGATTACTTGTACTGATAGGCAGCCTAATGTGTTGCCCTTCCAGGGAGAACAGCACTCTGAGGATTAAAGGAATTCAACAGCATTGGGTCTCAACTGTGGAAATTTGGCACCCATGAGAGGTGGTGAGAGAGATCCCTCTGGAGTAGAGGGCTTCTGAGGGCCCAGAATCACGGCACAGAGGCTGCCCCCCTGGGAGGGATGGTGCCCTGGACATGGGTGGAAAGTATTGACTCAGATGGCCTGTTTGGTTTCAGCATGGAAGGATCCTGCATTACAGCAATCCATTCATCCTCTTCCTGTTCCTGTTGGCTTTCTCCACGGCTACGATCATGCAGTGCTTCCTGCTCAGCACCTTCTTCTCCAGGGCCAGCCTGGCAGCAGCCTGCAGTGGCGTCATCTACTTCACCCTCTACCTGCCACACATTCTCTGTTTCGCCTGGCAGGACCGGATGACAGCTGACCTCAAGATGGCTGTGGTGAGGGACCTTGGGCTTGCCCCTAATACCCGAAACACTCTCAAGGAGGCCTCTGTAGTAGTCCTGGAAAATTGGCCTGCCGTTTGTGGGGATCAACTTTGCCTTTTGGACCAAAGGGTCATAAGGTGTAAAGGCATAGGGACAAAAGTTGGGACAGTCTTCATCCTGAGCTACCCAACAGTCCCTCCTTAACAAACCTGCCTGAGGAGTCTGCCCTGGGAAGCAATCAAAAACCAGTTTAACTCACAGGTCCTTTGTGTGCACAAGAGGAGAATAGCCTGACCCATTTCACTCACTTTTCTTTTTGCAGCATGTGAGAAGATTCAGAAGGGAGGGAGCTTGCCCCCTAACTGTTCTGCCCAGAAAGATGTTTCCATTCATTAAAAGCTTTTGTTTCTCTCCATGAAAACTTGAATCCGGGTAGCTTACAAGGGTCTTTAGCATGCTCTACCACTGCATGCAGAAAGGAGTGCAGAATGAGCCAGTTAAGAACCAAGCCCTCTTGCCAGGAGAGGACTCTAGAAATTGACTTGATTGCTTGAGAGACAGACCTCTTGGTTCACAATTCCCAAACTAACAGCACTGTCTTCTTCTCTAATCAGTTTCAAATGGCCATTTCTACCCTCTTATTAACCAGGCTTAACTGGCCTCCAGGTTCTCTAGGGTGCAGCTTCCTTTGTGCTCCAGAACTTTCCTCCAGTTCTCTATGCAGTGGAGTCAAGAAAGGACTACCACCGGCTTCTTATTCGGGAAAGATCTAAGATATAAGTTGTTCTAATAATCCAAACTTATTTGGCTACGGAGCTGCCAGGGCATCTGTCTTTTATTTCTCATGTTAAACAAGAAATTAATTGCTGCTATTTATAACACCCAATTTTCTAAAAAGATCACAGTGGGCTAGTAGCAAAAAATCCTTATGACTCAGCCTATGGGCAGAGCTGGGCTATCTTGACATACTGGGTAGACATCAGTGCTTTGAGGCCACAGCTAGCTTCATGGGTGTGTGGATCCACCAAGAAGCTATAGTTCAGGCAGTGTGTGGACTGGGGCTGAGCTGAGATTTATTAAATGCTTTTTGTGAACATACAGCTGAGGAAATCTCTTCCTTCTATGGAGAGATAGTTTCAACCCCACCCTGGGTCCTACAGACTACAGAGAGGCCTCTGGGCAGAGGAAATGAGAATAGCCCATCGCTGTGTATGTGCTTATGTGCTTTCTGCCATGCCGGCAACAACCTGTGGGGACTTGGCTGAGGGCCCTCCTCTTCAACCTCCTTTTGCACACCACCTGTTTAGTTGACTTGTTCTGTCTACAGAAAACCTAAGCAAATGATTGTCCTCAGTATGGAGAGGAGAAAAGATGACCTCGGTAGAATCTGAGACTCTCCTGGCCTCACTGATAGGCCTTGGAGGTCATGGGACCATCCCTTGCCTGGCCTCGTAGACTGTCCTAGGACACTGATGACTTTGTGGATCCTTCTAATGGGATTCACACAAAATAGCTCAAGCTCTTCTTTATTCTATCAAGAGCTGTGTGATCTCAAGAAGGAGGTAGGAAGAAGGGGGACAAGGTAGGAAGGTAAACCTGAGGACCTTTGGTCTTTTAGTACGTTGTGCTTTGTGGTGTTTGTCTTTCCCATTACGCAACGACACTCCATTGAACAGATGAGAGTTGGCTCGGTGAGTATTGTGTGAGGTCCCTGAGGCATTTCCAGAATTCCCTTTCTGTGGGGAGACTGCCTTACGCCCTCCCTGGGTTATCGTGGACACAAGCTGGACCACTCTTTTGGTCCTCGTCCCTACCTTGTGGGCAAGGGGGGCTGTTGGGTGGGGTGAGAGACCTCCACTCATCTTGGGTGCCCTCTTTGCCTCACTGCAGAGCCTGCTGTCTCCTGTGGCATTTGGGTTTGGCACTGAGTACCTGGCTCGCTTTGAGGAGCAAGGCCTGGGGCTGCAGTGGAGCAATATCGGGAACAGTCCCATGGAAGGGGATGAATTCAGTTTCCTGATGTCCATGAAGATGATGCTTCTTGATGCTGCTCTGTATGGCCTGCTTGCCTGGTACCTTGACCAGGTGTTTCCGGGTAAGGGTTAACTCCCACAGGGTAAAGGTACTGATACTGGGTTCTCTCCCCTACCGTTCATCTAGTTTAACTCTTATCCTTTCTGAGCTCTTTCAGTTTGGGTCCTCAGAGCCAGCATTTGAAACTTATGTCAAAAATCCATCGGTGAATGCTGGTGGTTCTACTGTAGAAACAGGTCTGGAATCTGATCCCTCGTCACCACCTCCACACCACCTTCCCAGTCCAAGCCTCCTTCCATATCATTGCCTACCAGTCTGTTCTCCACACTGTAGTCAGAGGTCCTTTCAGAATCTGGGTCAGATGATGTCTACCTTCTGTTCACATCCCTCCAGTGACTTTTCCTCTTGTTCAGAGTAAAATCCAGTGGCCCAGTCCTGGCCTATAAGATGCTTCATTATCAGCATCCAACTATCTGTCTTCCTCATTTCATGTCCTTCCCTTCTCCCTCACGTTCTCTGCTCCAGCCACATCTGCCTCCTTACTGGCTGTTCTTCAATACACTCAGCACACTTCTTCCTCAGGACCTCTGTATCTATTCTCACTGCCTGCAGCATGTTTCTGCACCCTACCCCCATATCTGCAGGCTTACTTCCTCACTTTTGTTCAGGTCTAAGTTCAGATGTCACCTCATCACTGGGATCTTTCCAGATTGAAAATATCTAAGTATCTACCCCTATATATATCACATTCCTTCAGTGTTTCTGTCCCCTTTATCCAACTTTATTTTTGCAACATCACTATCTGACATGATGTATTTTTCCTTGTTTATTGACTCTCTACGTCTAGTAGAACATGGGGCCATGACAGCAGGCCCACAGTCTATTTTGTTCAATGTTATGGGCTCAGTGCCAACAAATGGTGCCTGACTTTTGGTGGACATTGAATAAATACCTGATTAATCTGCAGCATGGAAAAGCAGCTCCTGAGTCAAAAGTGGGTGTTTGCACAGTTTCATATTTGCTCTGTTAAAATCAGCTTTTCCTTCAGATTAGTATTTCTTCGTAGCTAG
Source organism: Ailuropoda melanoleuca (assembly GCF_002007445.2). Lineage (NCBI taxonomy): Eukaryota > Metazoa > Chordata > Mammalia > Carnivora > Ursidae > Ailuropoda > Ailuropoda melanoleuca. The sequence continues at coordinate 63,832,799 of NC_048219.1, read as the reverse complement.
AGAAGTCCCACTTCCAACTGAGTGGGCTCCAAGTCAACCAACAGCCACCTTGTGCTGTGGCAGCCATGGCCAGGCTTCCAGTGCTGTGGCCTGGAGCAGGCAGGGGAGAGAGGCTGGGCCCAGTCCCTGAGGAGGAAGGAACACACATCATCTTGGGGCAGCCTTTGTTGGGAGAAATCCATGGGCAGCAGCCCTGGAATAGGAGAAAGATTGCTAGGCTGAGCCAGGAGGCCTGGGTTTGGATCCTAGCCGTGTGATTATATTAGTTTTCTAGGGCTGCCATAACAAAGCACCACAAACTGGGTAGCTTAAAACAACATTTTTTTGGTCTCACAGTTCTGGAGGCTAGAAGTAGATAATCAAGGTGTTGGCAGGGCCATGCTCCCTCTGAAATCTGCGGGTGAAGGAGCCTTCCCCGCCTCTTCCAGCTCCTGGTGGTTTTTCAACAATCTCTGTCTTCACACGGTGTTCTCCGTGTGTGTGTGTGTCTGTCTGTCTGTCTGTCCTCACATGGCCGTCTTCTTAAAAGGACACCAGTCATATTGGATTAGGCTTCCATGTAGTCCGATGTACTTAATCTCAACTAAGCACATTAGCAATAACTATTTCCAAACAAGGCCAAGGGTTAGGACTCTGGTATCTTTTTTTCCTGATACCAAATGTGTCAATTTCCCCCCCCCCCCAATATCGGCTATTTCTCTAATACCAATCAGGTGTCCAAAAATCAGTTCAGTTCTACCCAGTTCAGTAACCACCCAGAATTAGCGCAGACCCCACAAACAGATTCAGTCCTGCAAGACTGCTCCCACTTCAGAGGCCAGCAGCAAATGCAGTGCCCGGGCTGCCTACACTTTTGTCCAACTGACTATAAATTTGGGAGTTCTCACAACCACCACCTCCCAGGTTCAGTAATTCACTAGAACCACTCAGAACTCAGGAAAGTAGTCTACTTGCAATTACAATTTATGATAAAGACTACAACTCAGCAGCAGCCAAATGGAAGAGATGCCTAAGGGGAGGGACAGGAGGGGCGGGCATGGAGCTTCCATACCCTCTCCAGGTGCACTACCCTCCCAGCACCTTGATGTGCTCAGCACCCTGGGAGCTCCCTGAATCTCCGTCCAGAGTTTTTAGAACTCAATCTCCAGCCCCCTTCTCCTCCCTCAAGATGGAGAGTGGGGCTGAAAATTTGCATCCTTTTTGCCCAGGCCTGGCCTTTCTGGTGACCAGCCCCACCCTGAAGCTCTCTAGGGGCCCTCCCCTGAGTCATCTCATTAGCATAAACTCAGGTGTGGTTGAGAAAGGGGCTCTGCTCCTTTTGAACAAAAAAAGACGTTCCTATTGCTCAGGAAATTCCAGGGGTTTTATAAGCTCTGTGCTGGGAACTGGGGACAAGACCAAGTATTATTTTGTATTCTACCGTGGGCCTCAACGTATCTTTTTGTGAGGGTGGGGCGGGCACAGTTCAACCCATAACAGTGACTTTGAGCAATACATTTGACCTTGCCCTGCCTCAGCTTTTCTATCTTACTGCACCACTAGAAGGAGATATAATAAGTGAAAATTAGTTGGATTGAAAATGAAGTTTGTCCATGATTCAAGAGCTTTATTTTACCCCAGCTAAAGCTTTAATTTGTCCAATAACTATTTACTGACCAACACCTATATGTCAGGCTCAGCACTAGTTTTGGGGAAAAAAGGGATGGAAGAGACAGACCCAAACCTGCCCTTGAAGGGCTGACAGTCTAGTGGCCATGGAACATGGGATAGTATTAAATAAGCAAAGGTAGTGTGTTCTCACAAAATTAAGATTTTATAGGGAGCAAAGTCCACTAAGAGAACTAGCTAAGAAATTTGGGAGTCTTTTCCTTGGAATCCAGTAGAATGGGGAGGTTAAGATCAGGGGTATTAGAACCAGATTACCCATATTGGAATTCCCACACCTCTGTTTAATTAGCTGTGACCTTGGGCAGATGATTCAAAGTCAGTGTGCCTCTGTTTCCTTATTCACAGGAATACCACTACCTATCTCTTAGGGTTGTTTGGAGAATTAAATTTTTAATGCATGAAAAGTGCTTACAATATAATACCTGACATGGAAGAGCACCCAACAAATGTTACTGATGATCAGTCATCATTGCTATTATCTGGTAATTGTTGAGAAAGGGCATGATTAAATTCTTTAATAACACATTTTCTTGGAAAACTGTTATCAACCAAGATTATCATTCTTAGCATTGCTGGTTCCACCCAAAAAAAAAAAGTGACTTTTTAAACCAAAACATGTTAGAAGGACTAGTCTTTGTGGTAGCCCATGGATAGCTATGTAATGCTTATGAACTATGAATATCTGTAGCTATACTTTGAGTTTCAGATAAATTCTCGACTTTGTAGAGCTGTGGTAGGTCTATCAAGGCTTTTCCCTTTATTTCCCTGTCATTTCTAGGGGACTATGGAACCCCACTTCCTTGGTACTTCCTTCTACAAGAGTCCTATTGGCTTGGTGGTGAAGGTGAGTTATTTAAATTTTTTAAAATTAGAAATAACTCCCCCCCCAAAAAAAAAAAAACCCTTCGTGTTTGAAACTAGCTCCTTTGGCTATGTCCTGGATATGTGTGGGCTGTGGAGGGGGCTCCTTATGTCAAGTGTGTGGTTCCTGATTAGTCAGCTACCTCCTGGGCTCTGCCACTGTGGCGCAGCGTCATAGCCTCTGGGAACCCACCTTCTGTGAGTCACTGGGCCAGGGTGAATGGCTGAGCACTGACAAACCCTCGTACCCCATACAACTGGTGCCCGAAGGATGAAATCGGCCTCGTGAAAGAAGGCCAAACCACTTTGGGGAGCAAATGACTTTCACAATTCCTCGATTTAAAGCAGAGATCCACAGAATCATGACGTCTTTACACTGGTCTTCTGCCTCCTCTCCTGCTTTTTTATTCCTTTCCAAAATATAAATTAATTCATTCTCCTAAGGTGAAGGCCCATCCAGAGGCTGGGGCAGAGCTATGACCTTCAAGGCAAACACTCCTAGACTCTCCTAAAATTCATCTTTGTGATTGGGGAAGAGGGCCAAGGGGCATTTGCCCAGATTGCATCTTAGATAAAATTTACCTTTACTAGTAAACAGGACAGGAGGCCCAGGGAGAGTTCTAGAAATTCTATAGACTCTATTGTGAGGTATGAAAAGGCAAGAAATTCCTGACCTGGGAGCTGGGGACTTCATTGGAGCTGGGAGTTTCTAGAAGCAAAGGAAATACTTTGCAATCTGTTTGTTCCTCACCTGCCTGCCCTTTACTTTGTATTTCTGGACCTGGGCAGGATTTATCCCTAAGCACTAAGATAGAGGTTTGTTTTCTCTAGGGCGTTAGCCTAGGGCCTTTCAAAGGCTTGGGCAGTTTTTTTCTTTTGTTTTGTTTTTATGGTTCAAACAAATAGCACTTCGCATCTCAGTATTTTTCCATTATGTTGGTTTGTCTGTCTTGTCTATGAACTTTTAAATTTCAACTGCGATAAGGTTATAATCCATTATAAATGGGAATTTCCAATACACGAGTATGTTCTTATTTCTAATTTCAATGAATATCAGGACTTGTGGGCATTTTTTTCCCTCTATAATCTCAGCAGATAAACTGTCTCTCGAAAAAAAAAAAATTCTTAAGACAAATGTGCTCTTTCAAAAATGAATCATATATTTTTGCTAACAGAAGCCAAATATTTTTCACCTGCCTCACAGGCTAGACTGAAATAGTTTCCTAAATCTCTCTAAAATCAGAAAAGAGGGGCGCCTGGGTGGCTCAGCCAGTTAAGTATCCAACTCTTGGTTTCAGCTCAGGTTGTGATCTCAAGGGTCCTGAGATGGAACCCTGCGTCAGGCTCCACTGAGCATGGAGCCTGCTTACGATTCTTTCTCTGCCTCCCCGCCCCCGCCCCACACTTGCATGAATGTGTGCTGTCTCTCTAAAAAAATAAATAAAATCAGAAAAGAGCTGAATTTCCCCACCTAACCCCCTCTTCTCACAGATGAAGAAATGGTGCCCAAGAGGACCAGTGTCTTGCCCATGTTCCTGCTGATCTCTTGGGACAAAAATCTGGAACTGGGAAACACATTTACTGGCAAGGAACTCATCCCATGACTGAACTATGTAGAAGAATATTTCCCCTGCTATTTTGCTGCATGTTAGTGCAGTAGGAGAGCTAGTAAAGTGATCAAAGGCATTGTGGGCAGTAGAACTGAAAATCGTTCAGGTGGCAGAAATAGAAGTGCTGGAGGTGACAGGTCCCTGACCATGAGGCCCGTTCCTTGCTGTTCCACCTTCAGCCTGCAGATCTACAGAGGGCAGCCAGGAGTGATGGAGGCTCTGGTTGGCTGCTGCATTAAAAACTCCCCCTATCTACATCTGTGCTCTGGAGGCCAGAACTTTTCGATGCACGGCGACAGCAGTTTCCTCCTGCCCCTGCTTTCCTCTCTTGCTGGCTCGCGCCTCTGCCTCTCTTCCCCTTCCAGGATGTCCGGATGTCCTTTTAAACCAAATCCCAAATTTACAGAAAAAAAAATTGCCTCTGTGTGTGTGTGTGTATGCATGTTTGATGTGTGTGAGAGTGTGTGTGTGTGTCAGTGTGAGATTGTGTGTGTGTGTTTACACCACACTTTACAATTTATATAAGCTGTACATCAACCAGTCTCAACTTTGGTGTTAGCCCCGAAATCTGTAATTTAAGCTGGCTATCCATCATATCACCTTGAGTGAGTTTTCTCAAGGTTCTCCATGTCTTTGATATGTTTTTGGTGGGAGCAAGAAGTACTGTTGGTGAGGTAAAGAAAATTAATCCATTGCAAACTCAATCCTGATTTCATGAATAGTTTTTAAAATTATAATTTCTGACATTGTGGGCCCTTGCTGGTGTGTTAAGAGGATGAGGTGAAATGCCTGTTATTAAACTCCATCTGGGTTTGGCAAAGGTTGACAAGCCAGCCAGCCAGCCAGGAGCCACTGGTGGCCATTTGCAGGACTTTACAGCCCACAGGTCAGTGGGCAGCAGAACCATGCTCAGGGCTGGTGCCCGGGAATGCTGACTTGGCCTTTTGAGGGAACTGTGTTTTCTACCTGTGGTAGGGAACTCTTCCACCCCTGCCTTCTCCCCTCCTTTTCCTGCCATTACTGATTGTTAGGTCTCACAGGAGTAACCTTGGCTTCTGGTTGGTGCAGGGTGTTCAACCAGAGAAGAACGGGCCCTGGAAAAGACGGAACCCATAACAGAGGAAATGGAGGATCCTGAGCACCCAGAAGGAATAAATGGTAAAACAAACAAACAAACAAACAAACAAACAAAAAACCCACACACATCAGTGAACACAGAGCAGAAGCAAGGAGAAGGGCAGAGTACTGTAAAAGGATGGAGCAATGCACTTCATGACTGGGGTGGAGTGGACCCCAGGAAACTGACTCTGTTGACAGGGGCTAAACCTGATAGCTTCTCAAGGGCCAAGCTGCACGTGTGTGGAATGAATGGTCCAGCCAGACATTAACGCATATTTCCTGGAGAAAGCAAATCCCGAGTATGTGGTGTGTTTGTGCCCTTGTTAGGCAAGTCCCTAGTGAGTTGCACAAATGTGCTGACTTCCGAGGATTTAGCAAGAACAATAACTTGGGTCACTGAGACTTAAAGCGGATATGAGCTATAAGGAAAGACAAAAATAAATGCTTCTGTGCACAGGAGGAAGGAGTCTAGTGGAGCTGACTACGCTTCATTCGTGGTTTACAAATCTACAAGCCCATTCATTCAAACCATCAAAAGCCTTTCCTGACTGTGGAAGTTACCTAATAATTCCTGAACTAATGAATTAGGTTTGCAAGTATTCCCTTGGCTTTGCCTTCCTTACCTTCTCTCTTCTCCCCATGTTCTCCCTTCCCTAAGCATATGTACTTGTCTGTGAATGCTAAAATACTCTTGCTATCCCCACCTTGGGTTCAGAGTTCCAGCCTCTGGACTTTGCCTGCCACTGTGTGAGAGGGTCCGGCCTCCAGACCTCTGGCCCAACCCAGGTGCCATTTCGCAAAGCTGAGCTCAGTGGCCTCTGGCCCCTCAGAGAGCTGGTTTGCAGTCAACACACAGTGCCTCTGGGATGGACCTCCTCCCAGAGTGGAATTCTAAGAGCAAAATCAGAGGGCCTGGGCCTGGTCCCATCTTAGTTACAGGAGAGACCAGAAGGCACACATAGGAGAAGGATGTTTTTTGCAGGGGAATCAATGCTCAGAACTAGGATGTTAACAAAGTAAGTGGTGTACAGGGTGAACTCAAGCAGAGGGGGACTGGAGGTTGGGAGAAGTGGATAGCATGGTCATGAGAGTCTGTACTAGGAAGGGCATGGATGAGTGGAGAGGTGGAGTTTGAGGGGCAGTGATGAGGAAGAGTGGACTGTCCTAATCAGTAACTGAGAAACTCTCAAGTTCTGAGAAGCAAGAAGTCCGCAAAGTTAACACAAAGGCTTGAGCCAAGGTGGCCAGGAGAAGGGCAGTTACAGGAGTGGACGTGGGAGTGTCTGAGGGAAAATTGTGTTTTGGGAGTATGATAAGGAGCCCGAGCTGGTACCAGAAGCCTGTGAGATAATGCACCACAGACTGTGGGAAAGGACAGCTTCAGGCTAACTCTCCATATATACAGTGAGTGCACCTGGGTTCGAATCCCAGCTCTGCTCTTCATGAGCTATGTGACCTTGATTGGATAGTTGATGTCTCTGTGCCTTAGGTTTCCCCATCTATAAAAATGGGCATAATAATATCTATCCCCAGGAGCTGTTATAAGGGTAAAATGAGGTAATCCATATAAAGCACTTAGACAAGGCCTGGCATTATAGTAACTGCTCAATAAAGGCTAGGTACTATTATTACCATGATTATTTTGTAGTCATCCTTATGAGGGTCACAACAAAAGCCACGCGGGCAAAAGACAGTGGTCTGAAGATCGAGCCTTGGGGAATGTGTACATTAAAGCATTATACTTACATCATGTTCATTTTTTTCCTCCAAGACTCCTTCTTTGAACGTGAACTTCCAGGCTTGGTTCCTGGGGTATGTGTGAAAAATCTGGTGAAGATTTTTGAGCCCTACAGCAGACCAGCCGTGGACCGTCTTAGCATTACCTTCTACGAGAACCAGATCACCGCGTTCCTTGGTCACAATGGAGCGGGGAAAACCACCACCTTGTGAGTTTTCGGGCAGAGCCTGATTGCTCTTCTGTCCTGTCATTCTCTGGCTCTGTTCTGCCCCATTAGCTGCAGCCTGCTCTTTCCCGTTGAGTATTAGTAACAAAAATGTAGTATGCATCTGTGTCCCAAGAATATGTAAAGCACACTGCAGTATTCAGAGCGCATTCGTGTATGTTGTTTTATTTGATCCTCATAAGAAGTGAGAGAGGGACGTGAAGGAAGTTTACTGCCCCCTTTGCGTGCTGGGGAAGTGGACATCTAGAGAGTCGAAGTGACTTTCTGGGGTCACCAGCTTGTAATGGTTCAGTGAGGGCAAGAGCCAGGTCTTTTCAGTTGTCTGGTTTCTGACACTGTGAGCCTGTCCGCCCAGCCCCAACCTCTCCAGTGTTACTGCCATCAGTGATGGTGCTCAGGTCATGGCCATCACCATCACATGACCTTGGTCCATAGAGTACTACTTATTTTCAAAGAGGATTCCTTTACCTACCTGTTTTGGAGAAAGTAAAAAGGGTGTGCTTCCTAGAGAGGCCTGTGAGGTAACCACCCGGAGACTGAAGATAAAGTTCAGGGAAGATGCAAGTTCTGCATAGAAAGGTCAGGAAGCTCCCCCTTGCTTTCGAAGGGACCAGAGCTCCATCTGCTGAGAAGGAGAACAGGGCTATTTAAGGTTTCTCAAGGAGCGTCAGAAGCAGCCCTCTCAGGGGTCTGGGAAGCCTTGTGATACACGGTCTTCAAGTCCTTTGACCTCTTACAGAGCGCCAGGAAGGAACAGCAGTATACACCCTACATTGGAATGTTCTCTGAGGGAGGTTCAGTGTCAATGGAATGTGGGGCTGGTGCCATTATATTTGGTTCTGTTTCCCTCTAGTGGTTGATCAACAGAGATTTCAGCTTCCAAGTACAAGTTCAGATAACCTGAGATTGTATCTAAACTCAGGGACAGAGCTGGCTGGGCCAGATAGCTCTAAATCCAACTGATGGCTCACCTTGTTAACTAATATGGTCAGAGAACCTGGAGCACCACCCAAGACCTCAGGGCTTCTCGAGGCAAACACATTACTTCATCAGCTGCTGAAATGCAACTTCCCCTGGGGGTTGAAACACGGTTTAATAAAAATAGTAATCATACTTTTGAGTTTTACTTTATGCTGGCACAGTTTTAAGCGCTTTACAAGTATAAACTCATTTAATCCTCACAACACACCCATGAAGTGGGCGTCATTATTTCTCATTTTACCAAAAAAAGGCCAACATGGATATCGAGCTTTTTGTTTTGAGTCCAAAAATGATATTATTGGTGGTAATTCCTCTGCCTGACTTCAGTCACTTAATCAACAAATACATATTGAATGTCTGAGCTCAGTCACTTAATCAACAAATACGTATTGAATGTCTGAGCTTTCATTAAGACCCTCCCCTATGGGGGTGCCTGGGTGGCTCAGTTGGTTAAGCGTCTGCCTTTGGCCCCAGTCTTGATCCCAGGGTCCTGGGATTGAGTCCCACATTGGGCTCCCTCCTCAGCGAGGACTATGTTTCTCCCTCTCCCTCTGACCCTCCTCCCCACTTGTGCTCTCTCTCTGTCTTTCTCTTTCTGTCTCAAATAAATAGATAAAATCTTTTTTAAAAAAATCCTCCTCTATGCTTTGTAATAATGATATCAGGTACAGTACTGACCTATGCACTGGACACCTTTAATTGAGCCCCTACAGCACCAGCAGTGGTGATGACTGAGCTGGGGAGGGATGTTGTGTAGTGCATGTTCTGCAGCTGCGACCCCTGAGGATCCATCAGTGCCTGCCCAGGGTCCTAGGAACTAAGTAGAAGCAGAGAAAGCAGATCTGGTCATCCGCGGTAGGGGCTGGATGTACACACTGCTTCTAAGGCCTGAACGGGAAATTGTTGGTCCCCACAGCTAATAATGGTTTGGGTTCAATTGAGAGCCAAGGCAGGAGTCACTGTGAGAGTCCTCACCAACCCCGGAGTGGGACGCTGCTGAAGGTCATCTTTTCTGCCACTGACTCCTGCATTTGGCAGGTCCATCCTGACGGGTCTGTTGCCACCAACATCAGGGACTGTGCTCATCGGGGGAAAGGACATTGAAACCAGCCTGGATGCAGTCCGGCAGAGTCTTGGCATGTGTCCACAGCACAACATCCTGTTCCACCAGTAAGTAGAACAGGAACTGAGACTCTCTCCATGCCTTATTCCCACCCAGCTCCCCCCCCACCCCCCGACCAACACATGTTCTCTAGAGCTGAGCTCAAGGGTGCCAGTTCTGGCAGCAGGAGGCTGTATTCTTGTTTGGGTTCCCCATGTTCAAGGTCGTTGGTCCTGCTTGCTATGAGAGGTATCCTTCAGGAAGTCAGATTATGCCTCTGGCACTGGGAGCTGAGGTGTGCCCCCTCAGAAGAGTAAAGCCCCCTGCTGTCTGACAGGGTGGCCCATCCTGGGGCCCCTCACTCAGCCTTGAAATGCTCCCTTTCAGGGACCAAGAAAGGAGACCATTGTTCCTTTTTCTCTCTTAAACCAGGCACTAAAAACTGACTTTTCAGGAGGCTTTTCAAGTTGTTTTTTTCCCCAAACTTTCATTTATTATTTAAATATAGTAATTAAAGAATGGAAGGGATGAAATACAGATAAAAAGAAGAAAATAGAAGTCAACTGTAATTTCACCATCCAGAGAAAACCACGGTTCACACCTTGGTATATGATTTTTCAAAACTTTCTCCTATGCATGTATAGATATATTATTTTACATTATAAAGGAGAGTAAAACTCTGCATACAATTTTATAATCTGCCATTTTTAATGCAAGTATGTTTTTTTCACTCAAGATATCATGAACATCTTTTCATGTCATTACATATTCTTCAATAAAATATTTTTTATGTTTCTATACTCTGCCATTGTATAAATGTACTGTCCCCTCTTATTAGATATTTAACAGGATCTGGGTTTTGTTTTGGGTTTTTTTTTTGTATTATAAACAGCACCACAGTGAACATCTTCATTGCTAAAACTTTGGCTCATACTTAATTATTCCTATAAGGTGAATCATTAGATGTGGAATTGCTGAACCTATTGCCTCTCTCACTGCCCTGTCCCCTAGCCTCACAGTGGCTGAACACATCCTGTTCTACGCCCAGCTGAAAGGGAAGTCTTGGGAGGAGGCCCAGCTGGAGATGGAAGCCATGTTGGAGGACACAGGCCTCCACCACAAGAGGAACGAGGAAGCTCAGGACCTATCAGGTGCTTGGTATTGGAAAAAGACAGGGCTACAGATGGCAGATCTGTTGTCTTCTAGAACACTGGCAGAAGGGGAGGCTTCTGTAAAGTTACTCTGTGCACCTAAGAGCAGCCCACCTCTGGATCATTCCCCACATGGAACCCTATCTTGTAGCAGCCTGGGCTGTATTTGTTCTGACGTTTGTGTGTTTGAACTCAGATGTGAAAACAGCCTTCAAATGGTGTTATCTGTTTCTGCGTTTCTGCATTTCTTGCCTTTTCTGCATTTAAAGAGGCCTGTACACCACTAGGGTTTGAACACTGTGTAAACATCTAAGGTGGCAGCATCAAGCTGCTGCTGGACGTAAGGCACAGTCCCCCTTATGCCGCCAGCCCTGGGCCTTTCTCCTCCCGTCCTCCACAGCCCTTGTGACCCTGTTGCCTTGTACCGACCTCTAGGTGGCATGCAGAGGAAGCTGTCTGTAGCCATTGCCTTTGTGGGAGGTGCCAAGGTTGTCATTCTGGATGAGCCCACCTCCGGGGTGGACCCCTACTCGAGACGCTCAATTTGGGACTTGCTCCTGAAGTATCGCTCAGGTAATGGCCGCTGCTCGGTGCCCTGTGCTCTCACCGAGGCTTTATCTGTGGCCCCCACTCTCACATGTGGTGCTTTGGAACTGAGCGTACTTAACAGCCATAACTATAACTACGCTCTGATGGGATGTGAGCAGTGACTTGAGTGAATCCAACTTCCAGTGGAAGCGACCTGAAATTTTTACACAACTAAAGACAGGAAGTCACTGATGGAGCAGCCTACTTCTCCAAATATTCTAAAAGGTTCTCTCAACCTGCAGCCCCTCTGTCTGGAACAAGGCATGCAGCTCTAGGTGAAATTCCTCTCTGACTCAGAAGACCCAGGTCACATTCAGACATCCCAGGAAACTCCACAGCTGTCAGATGACCACTCAGGACCAGGTGTGAGGGTGACATGTATGTGTCTGGTGCTCCAGAGTACGACTGCAGATAGCAGGGTCTCAAAATGGGACGTGCTTTCCCCTATCGCAACACCTTCTAACCAGAGGGTGTGGATCCAGAAGGATGGCAGACAGAGCTCAGAGTGCCTGTGAACATGATCGCGTGGCTCAATCCCACAGTCAGTTTGCCATCTTGGAATCCTCATTACCGTTTTCTTTTAATGCCATCTCCCACTGGTTTCAAAGTATGTGTGTGTTCTTTGCAGAGATTATAAGTGCAGTGCTTAATGATCCAGAGAATATATATATGGAACGCAATAGATGTCGACTAACTGTAATAAATATGTCCCCTACACAGTGATTTCTTGGAAGTAGGTCCAATGCCAGATGAAGAGATACTGTAGGTGACAGTGCTTTACAGCATGCAGGATGCTATAAAATGTTAGCTTTTGTCAGGATTAGTCTAGTATTCTGGACTTTGCAGCAGAATACTTGTATTTATTGATCCACTTCCAGTTTTTATGCCCATGTCCCAGGGAGATTGTTTGTTCCACATCCTCTCCCCTCAACCCTGCCCATGCCTGTCCAGTGATCCCCCGACCTCTGCTTTTGCAGGCAGAACCATCATCATGTCCACTCACCACATGGACGAGGCCGACCTCCTCGGGGACCGCATCGCCATCATCTCCCAGGGAAGGCTCTACTGCTCGGGCACCCCGCTCTTCCTGAAGAACTGCTTTGGCACGGGCTTCTACTTAACCTTGGTACGCAAGATGAAAAACATCCAGAGCCAAAGAGCAGGCTGTGAGGTATGTGTGTGCCCAGGGAAAGAGTCCGTGTTTGTTCAGCAGAAACGCACAGCGTGGAACTGCCATGCCCGGCATCTCTCCCCAGTCAGACTCTAGAGGCCGGCATCAGCCTCTTTGCTTCTGAAACTCTTGGCAGATTTTGATAAATGGATGCTCCGAACCCTCCTGCAGAGATGCTTTGCCCCAAATGAAACAAGCTGAGATTATGGTACTCCAGGACCCTACACACATGCGGCACGCAGCCATGCGGAAGTGTCTCAGGCTGCAAGGCGGCATGCTGGGAAGGAGAGTGGCTTTTGAAGCTTCCTATGTTTCATTCCAACATTTATGTTCCCTAACTAAACCCAAAGTCCACTGGGAAATGAAAGTCAAGGAAAGGCGTTCTTGGGAACTGTAACCTGAAAATGATAAAGCCAGACAATACCCATTAGCAGAGACCCCCTCAGCATTGTCAGGAGACCAGGTTCGGGTCTGGGTAGCAAAGTGGAGGACTGTGTCATCCCCGGCAAATTCCTTAACTTGCTCGTCAGTGTTGGTTTCTTTGCACACAGTAAACGAAACTGATCAGCTCTGCTTCTGCTTGGCAGGGACGTGGAGGCGATAAGCCTTATGAATGTCCTCTGGCGATAAGCCTTATGAATGTCCTCTGGCCTCCTCAAGAATAGGCACTGCTCCTGTTTGAGTGGTCAGGCTGGTTACTTTGTAGCATGACCTAGGCCTCTGGCTGCCGCAGTGTAAGGGGCTGCCTCCAGGTTTTCCTGCCCTGGGCGGGCTTCCACAAGCCAGCATGCATCCAAGGGACAGAGGAGCAGAACATCTTGCCCAGGCCGACCTACAGCTGTCATGTGATAATGACAAACCAAGGGTGTCCTTTGAGGTCCTGTTAGTCTCTATGCCTGATTCACACACTCTCTGCGATAAATTCAAATAACCACACCCTCAGAATGCTCACATGAAGTAATATATTAAAATGGGGGGCAAAATCTGTTGATCACTTTTGGCAGCAAGAATCAAATGAGGCACAGTGGGGACAGCAGTCTGCATCAGGGAGATGCTGTCATTCAAGTGACTGACACCCATCTGTTGTAGGGGACCTGCGGCTGTGCATCTGAGGGTTTCTCCAGCAGATGTCCAGCCCACGTAGATGAGATAACTCCGGAACAAGTCTTGGACGGTACGCAGTGGGGCAGGCTTGTCTGGCGATCTTGTCTGGCGATCATCTCTCGATATGGTTGGGTGTGTCTAATTGTCAAATGTTTTAATGGGAGAAAAGAGAACACTCTGTGTATTTCTCAAGCCCATGGCCATGCAGTTGCTCATCTTTCTCTTTGACCTTCTTTCTCCTCCATTCCCAGAGACTTTAAAAGCCCTGGACCTAAGGGCCTCTTCCCTTAATTTAGGAATCCAGTCTTTGTTCACTCTTCGTTGGTGGCCCATGTTAAACCTCCCTTCCTGGGTCCTTCTGCCCTGCTCCAGGCAGCATTACTTAAGCATCTGGAGAAGGGCTACTGTAGGTGCCAGGTGAGGCCCTCGAGTGAAGCCATGGTGATATACAGCTCTCAGAGTGAACCTTTCCAGAGAGTCACACTGCATTGAATGGATGCCAAGTCACACATCCTTGTTACACTCCTGACTTTCCCCTCAGTGTCCCAACTTCCTAGCACTTCTCCCTTGAGTTAGGGTGCATTAAACCTTGTCAGGGGCACCCCTGCCTCCAGGGAGATGCAGAAGAGAGGCTCTCACTGTAAGCACTCATCCCACAGGAACTGACTTCAGGGGTCCAGAGTGCTTGCCGACAACTCTTGCTGTCCTCCATGAAGGCCCACTTCCAACCAACTTCTGGGGTGTCTTTACAAATTGAATACCACACACCCCATATCCCTAAGAGGGAACAAGATGAAACCTGTGTACTGAGCCAGGTTGATGACAGGGGAAAACTATCTGCTTAGCAAATTAAAAACAAAGTTTTCTATTTTGCACAAAATTTTTTTTTCTAAATCTGGGGAATTTGCTGACTAAAATCTGGTGAAACAGGAAAACTAGACACTGTTTATATACTGTGCTTGAAATTTGAGGGAAAATGCCCAGGTCTGCATCACGTTGGCTCTCTCGCCCATCTTTGCACTGACAGAACCCATGGCGCCCAGGAACACATCCTTTCAGGGTGACAGGTCTGTGTCTTTTCCCTAGCCTGCCTTGCCATGGGTCTTTCCCTGCTTGCTGGAGTTTCCTCCCAGGAGAAATCTTGGTCAAGACATTGACGGTTTTCTTTTTTAAAGATTTTATTTGTTTATTTGAGAGAGACAGAGCGTGAGTGAGAGAGCAGAAGCAGAGGGAGCAGCAGAGGGAGAGGGAGAAGACACCCCACTGAGCAGGGAGTCCAATGTGGGACTCTATCCCAGGATCCCCGGATCATGATCCAAGCTGAAGGCAGCTAATTAGCCGACTAAGCCACACAGGTGCCCCAAGACACTGATAGTTTTTAAAAACCAATATAGTGATACACCAAAATCAAGTTGGAAACAGGGCCTGCTGGCTGGAGCAATTTTTTTTTAATATTCCTGTATTTCTAAACAAATGTTTATTTTTTTTTTTTTTACTCTAAGAGGGATGCCATGAACCATAGGAAGCATAGTAAGTCGTTATGTCCCAAATAAAAGATCATTCTGCTCCCCAGTTAGCTTCTCGGAAGGCTTTCCCCTCACACACAACTGCGCATCACACACACACACACACACACACACACACACACACACACACACACACCTCTCTGCCAGACCCAGTGAGCCTGTGCCCTCCAGGACTCCCCCTAGAGGGCTGACACACATGACTAAGACACAATTCCTGGGAATCCAGCAGCTTTGGGCTCGATTTCCTTCCTCAGAGAACAATGCACATGACCCCTGGGGAGCTGTTTAGGGCAAAGCTGCTTCCTCACACAAGGAACCCTCCAGCCCCTGTGTGAAATCATCCCAGAGCTAAAGACAATTGAGTCCACTTTTTGAATCCGACATAAAGCAAGCCTTCCAGTCCAGCTAGACAGAAGGACATGGATCGAAAGCCATGAAATCCCACCCCCTCCCCACAGGTCATGTTTAAAACAAAGAAAGCAGAGAGCCCACCGGGTGGCCCAAACTGAGAGGGCTGCTTGCAGAAATGCTCGAGACCTGGGTTCTGAGTCCCTAGAATCCCTCTCCCTTTGACCTGCTTTTCAAGATAATAGGGAACTGTCTCTTCACATACATGCTTTAACATTTTTTAATTAGATTTTTAATTTCAGAGTAATACATGCTTATGCATTAAATTCAATTCTGACTCTATGAGGGTGTTGGGTAAATACTTGTTACTGTACACTTCCTCACGCCCGTGTTGTACACCCCGCACTCCATCCCCCCACCCCAGTCTTACCCACAGCTTCTGGATCCCCTTCAGCATTCCCTGAGATCAGGGTGTCAAGATTGGTTAGTTTGTTTGTTGGAGGAGGCAGGTGCAGTCCCAAGGGAAATGGCACATTTCTTCGAAGAATTAGACCAGACATCGGTGTGTGATTTAGGAAGGGGAGTTCTTCTCCAGCTTGGGCACCAGTCCCAGGTATGCATATTGGGCAAGTCACCTATAGCTTGGGCCAGACAAGGAAAATGAAAGCAACTTTGACTTAACCTTCAGGCTTATGGTGAATAAGAATGAGCAACAATAATAATAAGAGCTTTCTTACTAGAGATGATGTTCATGATTACAATAGCAGCTAATACTTAACCTAGGCGCCAGACACGTCATTCTAAGTGTTTTGTGTATATTAACTCATCCAGTCCTCATAAATAACAGTAAAGTGGGTGGGTGCCATTATTTTCCCCTTTGAACAGATGAATAAACTAGGGTAGGATCTGCATGATGTTACATAGCTTGCAAGGGAGAGACCATTTGATTGCACAAAGGAGGAAACTGTCAGGGGAGCGTTACATGACCTCCCAAGTTTGCCTGACTAGTTAGTAAGGAGTTCTGTGGCTTCCCTCTCCCTCTCAGTGCCCTTCAGGGGCTAATGAAGCTAAAACGGGGACAGGAGGCTGGGAGGCGGCATCAGTCCTCCACAGGAGTCACTGCTGAGGAGTGAAATGCCCTTTCCTCAAATGGGATGCAGAAGAAAGTTGGGGATATGAGCAAGCTCAGTCTCCCAGGCTTTGTTCTAGAAGACAGAGTTGATGTCAGTCTCTTTTTTTTGTCCTAGGAGATGTGAATGAGCTGATGGATATGGTACGACACCATGTCCCAGAGGCAAAGCTGGTGGAATGCATCGGTCAAGAACTTATCTTCCTTCTTCCAAACAAGAATTTCAAGCAGAGAGCGTACGCCAGCCTTTTCAGAGAGCTAGAGGACACACTAGCTGACCTGGGGCTCAGCAGTTTTGGAATTTCTGACACTCCCCTGGAAGAGGTAAGGCATAGATTCCATCTGGTTTCTATCAGGTAGCAGAAAAGGAGGTTCTTTGCAGAAGTCTAATACTAGAGGGATGTTTTATAAAGGCAAAAAGCTGTAACTCCCCACCCAAGCATAGCAACTATCTTCATTTTTGGCCATGCAGAAACATGTTTCATGTAGCTGTGGTCACTGTGTGCCTATGCTTTTATATTTATAGAAGACTGTGTTCTTAGATAAATCGCAATGTATTTTCCTTCCATTGCGAAGCAGTAACCAACCAAATTGAGCTTGGGTTAGATTTTTTTCTGAGAATGAAACACCTAAACCAAATGTTCTCCTTTTTCCTTTCTTGACAGATTTTTCTGAAGGTCACGGAAGATTCTGATTCAGGACCTCTGTTTGCTGGTATGGTTCCAGAGTGTGTTCCCTCACCACATTCCCCAAGCTCTGTATTGAAAATCTGAGGAAAATTTCATGAAACAACAAAGCAGGCAAATACTCCTCCATTGTATTTATCTGACCTCCAAATAACACACATTTTGCATTCTCGGTTCCTTTAAATGACAGAGAAATGACAAATGGAATCAGGTCTGGGTGGAAAGACTCTAGATGAATCAGGATTCTTAAGATCAGGCTGGGAGCTTCACCACCTACAAGCTTCTCATCCCACTTTTGGGGCTTCTATACCTGCTACATCACCATCCTCATCTGCTCCTCTTAACTCCACCAGGCCTCTGATCCACTCCTGTCTGCATTAGTGACAGCCCACAGAGTCCCTAGAGATCATGGTGACAGTGAATACAACCCAGATGCCAGCTGGGGTCTTCTGGCCTCTTTGAGATAGAGAGTAAATTATTCTGAGCCTTCATTTAGTGCCCTATGGATCTTTACAACCGTAGAGGCCATAATTGCTGTGGATTTGGGGGTCTCTTCTACATGTGTGAGCCTGGGCACCAACTAGCCCCTTCTGTGATTTCTACCCAACCCCCAGAGCCACACAAAGCGTTCCTGAGTGAATTTACTGTGGAGGATAGGGGATAGGGAGATGGCCATGCAGGCAGGATTACCTGCCATGACACAGGCCTCTTCTGATAGAATAATAGGCATCTACCCACACTGATAAAATCCTCTATCTGGTTCCTCTTTCTCCATTGTGTTTTCCTCTCTTCTGCTCACGGACAAAGCTGCAGGGCCATTCTCCTTCGATGCCTTGGGCTCCTGCTCGTGGTTACCTCTTCTACCCAGTATAGTAATATCATAGTATTTTCCTGAGCAAAGACGATTTCCTCCCTGTGAAATTTCTGATGACAACTCTTAAGATACATGGTTTTAATCTTGACTTCGTAAGTGGTCCCAGAAGTCTGTTTATTAGCTATGCCTAGAACTACCAGTGGTCATATACGCCAGCCCAAATGTGCTGCCTGGCCCAGGTGAGTCATGTGGTAGCCAGAAGAGGTGCGCATCCTGGCAGAGTGGGGGGGAAGGGCAGTCTGCCAGAGAGGGTGGGAGCAGTTCACCACCGGGCCCAGGTATTCTTTCCAGCTTTACAGACACAGAAATGGAATTCTCCCAGATCACTCAAAGACAAAGACTTACATTAACCAAAACCAGAATGAAAATATGCAAATTTATATCAGAAGCTATGATGTTTCCAAGAGTTGGGGCTTTCATCAGCACAAAATACTCCTTAATAATTAGATCTTCTCAGGAGAATGAATTGGACATCAGAAGACTGGTCAGCCTGGTCATAGAATAGGATGTTCCAAAGAGACATGCAGGGATAGAGGTTAAGAGAGTAGCTGCTAAAGTAAGGGAGATCTTCATAATTTGCTCCACAATTTGCTAACTGAGTGGTTTTGGGTAAATACTTAGCCTCTTTGTACCTCTGATTCCTCATCTGCAAAATGGGGCAAATAATAGTATCCACCTTTTAGGATTGTTGAGAGAATTAAATGAGTTAATACATGCCAAGTTTTAACACAGTATGTGATTTCTGATTAAGATTTAGCAACATCCTAATCTCAGCATTTGCAAATCATCTTTTACCTCAAACTTGTTTAGCCCTTTATACTTCATGGAGCACGTAACATCCATTGTTTTGATTGTCACTATGATCTTATGAGGCTGCTAAGACAGGGATTAGCCCCATCTGGGGGAAACTGAGCCCACACAGATTGGATGACTTGCCTTAAAGTCACACAGGCTTCTGACTCTTCCTCCCTGGTTTTAGCTCTCAAACTAGGACCAAGTCCACACTCTTTCTGCCACCCATTTTTCAGATGGCTAAATGCGTTTTTTTTTTAAATTGGCTCAGTTTTAGAGGATGACAGTTTTTCTGATCTTATCTCCAAAGTCTGAAGGAACTTGTAGCTATCCATTGAGGTTCCAAGTTTCAAGGTACCAAAAGGGTCAGTGCGCGCTCTAAATCTGTGGCTCACAGCCAGTGACCACTAGAGGGCAGCAGAAAGCCAGGAACAAACATGGTTCTGTCTACCCTCAGCAGTGCCCTCAGCTCTTGCCTCCAGTGAGCTCCAGTCCGAATGGGATATCAGAGAGAGAGCAAAGCTCATGGGATAGACATGAGGAAAAGCACCAGGTATCCTACCAGAGGGAGGGCACACATCTGAGCCCATGGGATACCTTGGTGGCTCAGTCAGTTAAGCGTCCGTCTCTTGGTTTCCGCTGGGGTGATGATCTCAGGGTCGTGGGATCTAGAACCCCCGCATTGGGCTACCCGCTTAGCAGGAAGTCTACTTCTCTCTCCCTCTCTCCTTCTGCCCCCCACCCCCCACACCCGCTCGCACTCCCTTACGCTCTCTCTAAAATAAATAAAGAAATCTTCAAAAAAAGAAAAAAAAAGCCTGAGCCCAGATCAGGGAAAGGAGGCAGGAGAGCTGGGGCTCTGGCACTGGGTGATGAGTGAGCCTGCAGAAGCCAGGATGCTGCATTGCGAGTGCCCGCGAGTGTTAGCTGAAAGGATGACTGGGCTGACCCAACTCCCTTTGCAAGGGCCCTTGTGCTGGGGGACTTTTGGAGGTGTTTTAAGAAAGCAGTGGGGGACCAACCAGCAGTCCTCTAGGCTCTCCCTTTATATCCAACAACATGTTCTACAAATGAACATTAATCAGTGATGATACACTATAGCTTCAACGTAACTAGTGACTTGCAGTGAGTAGTTCTTAAAGCACATTTACATGTTAGCTCATTTAATCCTCATAACAACCCCGTGGAATGTTTTCATTTTCATTTTACAGAGGTGAAAACTCAGATTCAGAGGCGCCTGGGTGGCACAGCAGTTAAGCGTCTGCCTTCGGCTCAGGTCGTGATCCCAGCATTATGGGATAGAGCCCCACATCAGGCTCCTCCACTGTGAGCCTGCTTCTTCCTCTCCCACTCCCCCGCTTGTGTTCCCTCTCTCGCTGGCTGTCTCTATCTCTGTCGAATAAATAAATAAAATCTTTAAAAAAAAAAAAACAACTCAGATTCAGACAGAGTCCAATTTATGCATCTAGTAAGAGTCAGGATTCAAACCCAGGTCACCTAACTCCTAGTTTACTAGTCTTTCCACTTCTCACTGGCCTCTAAGAATTTAGGAAAAAAAAACAAGTCAACTCTGACTTTTACTTAAGTTCACAGGTTACACATGAATATATTTGCTGTTTAAAAATTCAAATAATACAAAAAAGGCTAAAACCACCCTTCCCCTTTATCCCCGCCCCTTATCCAGCTCTACCCCTTCAGTAGTAACTTCTTTTAATAGTTGGTGGGTATTCAGCCAGAGCCTTGCAGTTACATATGTCTGTGTGTGTGTGTGTATAACATATAATTTGTTGTATATGATATACGTGCTCTCTAATGTACATGTGATCTTATTACACACATTGCTCTGTAACGTCAATTTTTTTTACTTAGTTACATGTTTTAGACCCCTCTGTCAATGCATTTATATCCTCTTCTCTTTAGCTACTGTAGAGAATCTTTAAAGGATTTTAGGTGATTCTGTCTACAGATGATTCACACTAAAAAATGGACTCGTTATTTTATTTTTATTTATTTATTTTCTTTTTAGTAGGTTCCGCAGCCAATGTGGGGCTTAAA
The DNA here is from genome assembly GCF_002007445.2 of Ailuropoda melanoleuca. Taxonomy (NCBI): domain Eukaryota; kingdom Metazoa; phylum Chordata; class Mammalia; order Carnivora; family Ursidae; genus Ailuropoda; species Ailuropoda melanoleuca. The sequence goes on along the minus strand of NC_048219.1, from coordinate 63,812,070 downwards.
CTCATGACCCTTGATTTTAAGTGTCGTATGCTCTACTGACTGAGCCAGCTAGGTGCCCCCCAAAATAGAATTTTTAAAAGCATATTAACCTACCTGGCCTGATATTTTGTTGCTAATTTAAACGAAGGGGAAAACCAGTGCAGTAAGAAAAAAATGGCATGTGAAAACCATATCCTGTGAGTATTTTTCTAAATTTCTAATTGAATTTCTAATTCAATCTTCCAAATCAGGTGGCACTCAACAGAAAAGAGAAAACGTCAGCCTCCGACACCCCTGGTTGGGTCCTAGAGAGAAGGCCAGAGAGATTCCCCAGGGCTCCAATGGCTGCTCTGCGGAGCCAGCTGCCCCCCCGGGGGTCCAGCCCTCCTCAGAGCCAGAGCAGCGCAGAAGGCTCAACGCAGGGGCGCAGCTGCTCCTCCAGCACGTGCAGGCATTGCTGGTCAAGCGATTCCACCACGCGGTGCGCAGTCGCAAGGACTTCTTGGCCCAGGTACTACTGTGGATCCTTGCCTGTGCTTGGCCGCTGGCGCCCAAGGCCTGCCTGCCCCTCTGGCCCTGCCTGCCTCTCTTGGGCTTTCTTCTGCCCGCGCTTCAAACACAGTGATGAGCACCCTCTTTAGGTCCTGTCTGCTTTGCTTTCTCCTTGCCAACCTTTACTTCGGTTCTTAGTAACATAAGGATCCTTCTTAAGTGTTTGACCCCACTTAGCAGAGAAAATAAAATAATAGTGAATATGTTGAGATTGTTTTCATTTTTACAGTGAAGGGTAGTCGTATTTGCATTCATTTTTGCAATGACCCTACATATTAAGGTCTCTTTTTTCTTTTTACTCTTTTTTAAAATTAACTTTTTAATTTTAATTCCAGTAGTATGAAACTACAGTGTTATATTAGTTTCAGGTGTACCATATAGTGAGTGATTCAGCAATTCTATATGGTACTCAGTGCTCATTATGACCAGTGCATTCCTCAGTCCCCATCAACTATTTCACCCCTGCTTTGGTAACCATCAGTTTGTTTTCTATAGTTAAGAGTCTGTTTCTTGGTTTGTCTCTCTCTTTTTCTTGCCTTTGCTCATTTGTTTTGTTTCTTAAATTCCACATATGAGTGAGATCACATGATACTTGTCTTTGACTGACTTATTTCGCTTAGCATTATTTTTTTGCTAGCTCCATCCATGTCATTGCAAATGATAAGATTTCATTCTTTTTTATGACTGAGTAATATTCCATTGTGTATATCTTATGTCTTCTTTATCCATTCATCTACCCATGGACACTTGGGCTGCTTCCATAGTTTGGCTATTGTAAATCATGCTGCAATAAACACAGGGGTGCGTGTGTCCCTTTGAATTAGTGTCTTTTTATTCTGATGTAGTTTCAATAGTTTATTTTTGCTTTTATCTCCCTTGCCTCAGGGGACATATCTAAAAAAATGTTGCTATGGCTGATGTCAGAGAAATTACTGCCTGTGCTCTCTTCTGGGATTTTTATGGTTTCAGGTCTCACATTTAGGTCTCTTATCCATTTTGAGTTATACGTGTGTATCTGTAAGAAAGTGGTCCAGTGTCATCCTTTTGGATGTAGCAGTAGAGTTTTCCCAGTGCCATTTGTTGAAGAGACTGTCTTTGTCCCATGACTAATTCTTTCCTCCTTTGTCAAAGATTAATTGAGGGTGTATTTCTGGGATTTCTATTGTGTTCTATTGATCTCTTTGTCTGTTTTTGTGCCAATACCATACTGTTTTGATTACTACAGCTTTGTAATGTAACTTGAGGTCTGGAATTGTGATGTCTCCAGTTTTGTTCTTCTTTTTCAAAATTGCTTTGGCTATTCAGGGTCTTTTGTGGTTCCATACAAATTTTAGGATTGTTTGTTCTAGTTCTGTGAAAAATGTTGTTGGTATTTTGATAGGGATTGCATTCAATCTATAGATTGCTTTGGGTACTCTTTTTTTCTCTTTATATTTTTTATTCAAATACGGAAACTCTGGTTCACCTCTGGCTGAGCATCGGCTACCACAGTGCTCAGTGTTGGTGTCTTCAGCCATTCTTGAATGGCCACCAGAACATCCTGTTTTCTCCTACACACCTTGCCTTTGCACCTCCCTTACAATGTTGCCCAGAAGCCTGACCTCCTTTGCCAGGGCCCAGTTATGAGGCTGCAAGATAAATGTTTAGAAGGATAAAAGTGTGTGTGTGTGTGTGTGTGTGTGTGTGTGTTTCTTTACATACCACATACCACAGCCCATGTTGCCATCTTTATTTTCCAACAGATTGTGCTCCCAGCCACTTTTGTGTTTTTGGCTCTGATGCTTTCCATCATCGTCCCTCCCTTTGGTGAATATCCTGCTTTGATCCTTCACCCCTGGATGTATGGGCAACAGTACACTTTCTTCAGGTGTGTAGACTCATCCCTAAAGGTCATCAATCACCCGCATGAGTTGTGGGGCTCCCAGGTCAGACTGTTTGGTGGACCCTTCCCCTTTCCACAGCAACCAATGTGGTAGGGGTCTTGGACTGCCTTCCAGAAGGAAGTTAATGTACCCGCCACTTGGGAAAAGTGATCCCAAGTGGGCAACCAGGACTGCCAGGAGTAAGGAAAGAGAAAGTAAAGGTTGGGTGAGTAGGTTGAATTCCATCTTTTTGAGGTGCAGATATGATATGCCAGCAGATCGCTGGGCATGTGGGAATAGCACACTCCCTTCCCAGGAGACCTAGGCACCCCTAGGCAGCGTTCTGTGGTTTGCATACATACCAAGTATGGAGCAACCGTTCACTGCACGCCTGTCAAGTTGCACATTGGTTGCTTTGTCCCTTTGTCCCAGTCATGTATCTGTCGAGTAAGCTCCTCTCACTCTGTCTAGTTTGGAGCAGCCAGGCAGTGAGCAGCTTGCAGCACTTGCAGACGTCCTCCTGAACAAGCCGGGCTTTGGCAATCGCTGCCTGAAGGAAGAGTGGCTTCCGTAAGTCCCTGCGCACCCATGTCCTCCCACCAGCCACTGCCCCGGGGGAGCCCGAGGGCGGGGTCCCGGGATGGCAGGTCAGGAGAGGCCCCATCTCCGTCCTGCTGTTTGTTACACAGGTGCTTCCACATCCCTGACTGTCACCCTGCCTCTCCTTCAACACACATTTGCAAGGGTGTCACCACCTTTTAGGAAGCCCCTGCATCACCAGGCAGCTGTATATTTCTAGAATTCCCAATGTAGAAAGTTCCGTACTGAGTTAACATATGCTTCCCACAACGTATTTGAAAGGAATCTGAACAGGGAAAGGAGGGAGGTGGGGGATGTGTTATTGTTTAATTGGACCTAGAATGGCATTAATTACATAACTTTAAATTATTGCTGTAAGTATAGAGAAGGGACTTATAGAGGGCAGTTGAAATCTACCAAGAATCCTAAAATTTCAATATAATTTTAACTGCTTCTCTCGTTCAGTTTTTTCAGAGCTATAGATAAGGACCAAACCAAACTAAGTTCCAACTCCTCTTTTATTTGTTCTGTTTCTCAACAGCTTCAGGTGCCAGGAGGAAGAAAGGAGCTAAAACAGCCCACAAAGTAGATAGTTATTGCCCAGTCCCACACCTAGTCAATCAACAAAATTCTAGTCTTGATTTTTTTTTTGAAGATTTTATTTATTTATTTATTTGACAGTGAGAGAGTGACAGAGGGAACACAAGCAGGGGGAGTGGGAGAGGGAGAAGCAGTCTCCTCACCGAGCAGGGAGCCCAATGCGGGGCTCGATGCGGGGCTCGATCCCAGAATGCTGGGATCATGACCTGAGCCAAAGGCAGACACTTAACGACTGAGCCACCCAGGCGCCCTTGATTTTTTTGAGCAGAAACTAACCTCCGAGAATAGAAGAAGAAAATGTGTGTGTCCGAGGAGATAGAGGAAAGGCTAAGGAGAGGGTTGGGCATTATTTCTCATTTTTAGGGATTTGATTTTATTTGAGCAGAAACTAACCTCCGAGAATAGAAGAAGAAAATGTGTGGGTCCGAGGAGATAGAGGAAAGGCTAAGGAGAGGGTTGGGCACTATTTCTCATTTTTAGGGATTCTTATCAACTGGAGCTGCTTGTGAAATATTTTCTTGCCTTCCATGAGGGAGTACCCGTGTGGCAATTCAACCCCCTGGAAGACTCCTTCTGTGTCCCCGAACATCACCCACCTGTTCCAGAAGCAGAAATGGACGCCAGAGAACCCCTCACCCTCCTGCATGTGCAGCACCAGAGAGAAGCTCACCATGCTCCCTGAGTGCCCCGAGGGCGCAGGGGGGCTCCCACCCCCTCAGGTACCTCGACCCTCCGTGGGAAACTAGGGGCCCCGAAGCTGCCTGTGACAGCAGGGATTGGGGGAGATGCACTGTGCCTCCTGAGTTTCTAGCCGACTAGCATTTCAAACTGACAGCTGACTGAAGGGCCAGAGGAGTCCTAGGGTCCTCTCTGAAGGGCATGCTAAAGGGCCCTGTCACAGCCCGTAGCTCCATTTTCCACCAGGCACTCCCTCTTCAATCTTATTTAAAAAACTTTAAATTTTGAAAAAATATACAAATCAGGATGCCTTGTGGCTCAGCTGGTTAAGCATCTGCCTTAGGCTCAGGTCATGATTCCAGGGCTGCCGCTCCCACTGCTTGTGCTATCTTTCTCTCTCTCTCTCTGATAAATAAATAAATAAAATATTTTTTAAAAGCATTTAAAATATATATATATACAAGTCATGTATGCTTGTTACAGAAAAATTAGAAAATACAGTTAAGTCAGAAGAAAAAAATCATCCTACAATTGGAGATAACCAATAACATTTGCTCTTTCTCCATTCAAACAGGTTTATATTTCAAAATGCTGTCTTGAAACCTGCTATTTTCACTTAAAAACATATCATGAACATATGTTCATGTCAATAAATATACATCATCGCTTTTAATACCTATATACTATCCCATTTCATTTAATTTATGTGAGTTTTCAGTGTTTTCCATTGTAAACAATGTAGTGTCCATTCAAATGTATATGTATTTGCACACTTGTTAACCTAATTAAGCCATTTGCCGCATGCTGTGTAATAGCATGCATACACATGCATGCGCACACGTGCGTGCACACACACACACACACACACAGCCAGCTACCTACATTTTTTTCTGAGCAGCATCCTATTCTGGGAGTTCTTTTTTTTTTTTTTAAGATTTTATTTATTTATTTGAGAAAGGGGGGGAGAGAGAGAGAGAGAGATCACGAGCAGGGGGTGGGGTAGAGGGAGAAGCAGATTCCCCGCTGAGCAGGGAGCCCATTGCAGGACTCCATCCCAAGACCCGGGATCTTGACATGAGTTGAAAGGCAGATACTTAACTGACTGAGCCACCGAGGTTCCCTCTTTTGGGAGTTCTGAACTCCTTGATGTATCACTCCAGTGAGCCTCTCCCAGGGGTGTCAGAGACAGTGAAAGGAGCCAGGGGACTCTTACTCTGTCTTCAGTTGCTAACAGGCCTCCCAGCTGACGGGCTTGAACTGGGCCTTGTGTGGCCCTCTCTACTGATGTGCCGGTGAATGAACGATTCCCCGAGAAGCAGTGTGTCCCAGGGGGCTAAGCACTGGCTTTGGCATCAGAGAGCCCCAGGCTAGTTACTTGGCCTCTCTGAGCCTTAACTTCCTCATTTGTAAGTTAAAGGTAACTATTTATTTCATAGTGTTATTATGAGAACTCAATGAAATAATGTGGGTAAAGAAGCTATATTATTAGCGTTAGATTCTTTTTTTTTTTTTTTAGATTTTATTTATTTATTTGACAGAGAGACAGCCAGCGAGAGAGGGAACACAGGCAGGGGGAGTGGGAGAGGAAGAAGCAGGCTCCCAGCAGAGGAGCCCGATGTGGGGCTCGATCCCAGAATGCTGGATCAGCATCCCAGAATGCTGAGCCGAAGGTAGACGCTTAACGACTGAACCACCCAGGCGCCCCTATTTAGCATTAGATTCAACTCAACTGATGACAACCTCAAACTGACAGTGGATAAAATAAGACACAATTTGTTTCCCTCTCACTGGAAAGTTGATGCAGGCAGTCCGTGACATTGTGTTTTGTTGCTCCTCCCTGGTAAACACGCCTAGCCTCATCAGCCGACATAGCAAATCTACTTTTCTGGTAGCAGAATAGAAGGCAAAGAGAGGCCAAAGTGTGCAAATGCACTAACTTTAGGGAAGATTTCCAGAAGCCGCCACACTGCGCTTTCTCTTACACATGATTAGCCAGAGCTGAACATCAAGGAAGACTGGGAACTGTATCGTCTTTATTCTGGAGGCCTTGAACCCACACAAAAGTGTGTCACTATGGCATACGGCAGAAGGCAGAGCACATAATGAGGACAACTAAATTTTGCCATAGCGTCAATCATGGTTGCTGGCCTAGGAGTGATTCTGTGTTTGTGAGCATCCTCCTATCTTTCTCTTTTTTTATTTGTCAAAAGCATACACCTTTATGTTTCTCAAGCAGTATGTTTTCCCTTTGAATCACGACTCTGCCACTGCAGCGTCACAGAGATCCCAGAGGAGGGAATCAGGCAGCTTGTTCTGATTCTCTGTATCCCAAGAGGGAGCTTTGCTTCTGCGGGGGTGACTGAGGGGCCCTGTGGCTGCTGCTCAGATACACTCAGCCTCGGGACACAGCCCAGGAGTCCTCGGCTGGGAAGGTGGGGAGGAAGGCCAAGCCTAGCTCCGTGGAGATCCTACCTTCAAGCTGCCTGCCTAACTTAGGAACTTTTTTCAATAATCAGTCCTTGGTCCCTGGTGGGAAAATTTAACAGATCCCCATAGCCAGAGTCCAGGAAAAAGGCAAGCCAGTTCCTGTGATTTTTTTTTTTTTAATCACTCCTGCATTTCCTCACTATCATTGATGCTTCTCTTGGGAGCAAAATTGAATCTCAGGCATCAGCACAGGAGATGCTGTGTGTGTGTGTGTGTGTGTGTGTGTGTGTGTGTGTGTGTAAAAGATACACACACACTCATATTTAGACCCACTCACCCCACTCACTTAAACACACTCTCCTATTCGGCCTGGAATAAAGCCAAAGGGTATGGGCTTCACTCAGAGCTAGTAAACTGTACATGTCAGGAGAATGGGGGTGGGGATGCAGTCTTCTCTAGGGTCCCTTCCTGTCCTAACATTTTTTGAACGGTGGTAGGTCCTAAGGTGGAAGTGCTCCATCCCTGACTTCTAGAATACACAGAGATCAAGTTGTAGGAGTCTTTTATTTGATAGCATTTTTAGAAAATAATTTATCACAAATTACCAGACACCTGCAACTGTTCCAGCCTAGATTCTACCAGAGTAGCGTGGCAGGTGCCCCGGGTGCCATTCTCAGCCTGAGAAGCAGGTGGTAGAGTGAAAAGAGCAGGGCTATGGAGACAGACCAATGTAGGTTCAAAGCCTAGATCAACCCCCTATAACTTCTATAACCTGGTGCAAGTTAGCTGAGGTTTCTTTCTGGGCCTCAGTTTCTCTGGCTGTAAATTAAAGCAACAATTCCTCTTTCATAAGAGTATAAGGATTAAGGGAGACAATGAATATAGAGAATTTGACACAGTGCTTGGCACACAGTAAGCATTCAGTAGATGCTAGTTCTGGAACCAAGTGAAAAAGTGAATTGAAGGGACTAAAATAGGAAAGGGGGCAAGAGAGGCAGAAAGTGTATAAAAATGAAAAGAATGGTATGTGATGGTGTGTGATGTGTTTTTAATGCCACCAAAAATACCCTCAGCTACATCTGAGTTGTGCCCTTGACACCCCAGGTTCTTGATTGACCAGAACTGAACCAACACTATGTAGACCCAAATTTAAAGTAATATTGCCACCTGGTGGCCAAACTCATGTGCTTTTTGAATCTTCCAAAGGCGAAACCAGCTTCCAGTTGTGGATATATTTTGAACGCGATCTATAAATTGTAAGGGACTGTTTGAATTCTTTCATCTATGTCATAAATTTAGTGTTTCACCTGCATTCCAGGTACTATTCTGAGTGCTGGGGACACCACAGAGAAAGTCCCCGCTCTCCCAGAATTTATATCATACAGAGAGGTAACAGATAAAAACAAGGAAGCAGATGAACTGGAAAGAAAATTTGATATAGAGATGTAAATGAGAAGATAATGTAGCAGTAGGTTATGATAGAGAGTGACTAGAAATAGACAGTACTTCTCTGAGGAGTAAAATGTAAGCCGAGAACTTGAATGTTGATGAACTAGCCATGTGAGGTTGTCTGGGCAGAGTAATGCAGGTGAAGGCACAGCCAGGTGCAAAGCTACCTCAAGAATGAAGGGTGTGCAGTGGAGAAGCAGGGAGGACAGGTGGGGAGGGTAAGGAGTAAGGACAGTGATGACCAAAGGGCTCAGAGAGCAGGGCAGGGCCAGATCATGTGACCGTGTCAGCCTTGGCGATGGTCCTCAGAGGAATGTAGGGAAAGCAAGGAAGGTGCTATTCTGATCTACATATTTAAAGCTCACTCTGGCTGCTGGATAGAGAATGGACTTTGGAGGGCCAGGGTGGGATGAGGAGACCAGTCTGGAAGTTTCTGTCGAGGTCCAGGTGAGGTCTGAGTGGAGGCTTGGACTAGGGTGGTAGTCTGGAATTGGAGCAATGGGGATGGAGTGGAGATTTATTTTGGAGTTGGAACTATCCTATCTTGTCAATGGGTTGGAGAAAAGAGAAGGATCCAAGATGGCTCCCACATCTTTGATGTGGGAACTAGGGACGTGCCAGTGCTTTATTCAGTATCTTCCCAGCTGCAGAGTCCATAAATAATTTTTGGAGAACAGGTCTCAGATTCCAAGGTGACTAACACAGATTTCTCATTTGCCTCAGAGAATACAGCGCAGCACTGAAATTCTACAAGACCTTACCAACAGGAACATCTCCGACTTCTTGGTAAAAACATATCCTGCTCTTATACGTGGCAGGTAAGGAGAGATTCTCTCATACTTTACATCCTGCTCCCTGTAGAAAATACTAGAGGTGGAAGATAATTTATTCTCACAACTTATCAGCAATCAGGGCAGTGGAAAAATTTTTTTCCTGATTTACCCAAAAAAGCAATTGAGACATATATAAGTAAAATGCAATTTAAGATTAATTTTGTTTTCATTTTTTGTTTTATTTAGGCCAAGCAGTCTTAAAGTTTAACCCAGTTACCATTAAAAATAAAATAAAAAAGCACAGAATGCATCCAATAATGCAGCCTCATGTTTTAACTAGTTCAGAAAGAGAGACAACATTTGGAGGGGAGGGTAAAGGAGAAAAAGGAGAGGAAAAGGAGAGAAGCAAGAGGGAAAGTAAGAAGCAAAAAGAGAAAGGAACAAATCGGACCAACATAGGAAAAAAGCAGCGAGATGGCAGCGTGTGAGGGAGGCCACAGGTTGTCTGGGTTAGCTGCCCCTTGTCACACCCTAGCTGTAAATTCTCTCAGTCACTGGCCTTGCAGTATGCGCGTGAGCTTTTCTGAAAGCACCCCCTTCTCCCAGATCTGCAGCTGCTCTTCTCAGGCCCCAGCGGGGGGTGAGCAGCGTCAGCAGCCCCTGTCTGAGCTTGACAAGAGCATGCTCTAAAAAGGGGGTTATGGGGAGCCTGACCCAGTCCCCATGTGTCTAGGGCCTTAAAATAAAACCCCATACTGTCTAATTTTCATAGTCCTTTCAGTGGCTTCCTCTGCCAGACCCGAACAAAGGATGAACAGACTCGGTTAACCAGAACATGCAGCCAGGGGTGAGAGAGGCTGCTGAGAAGGCAGTGCCGAGCCAGCACTAGCAAGATGAAAAACGCCGTCCAAGCACAAAAATAAGAGCGGCATGCCTCGTATTTATTCAATAATGCCATAAAACCACCACCATCCCAAACTTTGCTCTCAGCAATAAATTTGCAATATGGAATTTGGGATTTTGTGCTTGATGATAGTGATAGTTTGGGGGCCTGAACTATGAGGTCTGTAATTGGCATCTGCTCATTACTTGTCATTTTACCCCTGATTGGCTGGAAGTCAGTCTCTTAACTTTGGGCTTAGACGAAGTCTGCACTTCTCCCCAGTGTGCATGTGATTAATATTAGAGTCTTGCTTGTGCACAGTAGAAGATGGGAGGGGTGCAGACTTCAGTTCACACTGGTATCATGGTTGCCCTATTTTCTGGGTCCAGATGGTCTGACAAATGACCTGACCACAGGACCACCCAGAAAGCCCAGAATGCAGGATGTGACTTGGAGAGCCAATGGTGGCACACAGTGCTTCCCCACAATGTGTACTTGGGCTCGGCCCCTGGGCCAGAAGGTTTCCCCGTTGTTTGGATATCAGGAAATTCAAAACTGCCCTGCAAGACTGAGTGGCCCCAATGAGTGTTTGGAAGGAAAGTTAACACTACCGCCTTCCTTAGGGTATTCATTGTATGGTTTGTTTTTGGCTTTCAGCTTAAAGAGCAAATTCTGGGTCAACGAACAGAGGTAAGAAACTACTTTTGTAAGAAATTAAAATCTCAGGTTGATGCATTTAAAATAACTGCACAGTAAGAAAGCCGCACCTGGAGCCATGTGGCTGTTCTGTATGGACTCAGGGCCTCACAGTTGTGTCCTGAAGGATAGGTGGCAAAGTAGCAGATATCCCTGGAGGATATGTAGGAGAGGCGGTGTTCCCTGAAGAGGCATTCCAGAGCATTCTCACTTGGAGGGGGTTCTAAAACCTCACAAGGAAAACAGCTGAGAGGGCTGCAGTGATAGGACAGGTAACCTAAGCCCTGCCACTCTCTTCCCAACCCTCTTGAGCCTCAGTCTGGCCCAGCCCCAGGCTCACCCTGTTCCTGCAGCATTCTGGAGGCTCAAGTAGTTTCAGAGGTTTGGAGAATCATCCAAGAACATTCTAAGAGTGAGCTGGCCTCCCAGGGTCCCTCCGGAATAGGGCTTCTAGAATGAATGCAGAGCTGATATTAACTTGATTTCCTGGGTGGATTCTAAACCATGAGAGGGAAATCCAGCCTTTAGAATTGCTCCCTAGGGAAGAATTTTCCCTAGAGGGAAGTGTGGGACCTCAGTTGAAGCAGAAATGGGGGGGGAGGACAGTCTGAGTCCCTGAGAAATAAAGTTCCCCTCCTCTGCCTTGCCTAAGCAGCAGATTAATTTTATTCTGTCAAGGAGTTTGACTTTTTTCCGGCACTGAAGGGCTTTACACCAGAGAGCGACAGGCCCAGATTGGTGTTTGGGCGTGATCACTTGAAGCTGCCAAGCAGTGTGGAAGATGGGTGAGAGCAGGAGAAAGCCGATGCTAGGACCCCAGTTAAGGTTCTAGAAGCAGTGTTAGGGCAGGGGATCTGCAAAACACAGAAGTGGCACCAAAAAGGAATCCTCGGTTGGGGTGTAAGGAGAGTCAGGGAAAACCTCAAAGAGAAGATGAGAGATGAGTTGGAGTCGGCCAGATGCTCAAAAAAGGGAAAAGCACTCCTGGGAAGCTAGCAGCCTGGATTGGCAGAGATGCCAAGGCAGCCTGGACCAGCGGGGGCTCTGGAAGTGATCTAACATGGCTGGAATATGCCACTCGAGGGAAGGCATGAGGAAGGGCAACATTGGAAAGGTGGGCAGAGGCCAAACTCAGTAAAGATTGGAACTTATCCTGGAGGCAGCAAGGAAGCATTAATAATTGGTTTGTGAAGTGGAGCCATGTTGCTGACTAGTCCGGACAATTCCCCCCAAAGTACACATGTCCCTGCAGAAACCAAGAGAGCTATTGACAGGTGTGAAGCACAGCATGGTTCGTGGCCCTGACTTGAGGACTTCTTGTTCCCTTGTCAGGTACGGAGGGATTTCCATCGGAGGAAAGCTCCCAGTTCTTCCCATCAATGGGGAAGCACTTGCTGAATTTTTAAGCCACCTTGGCCAGATGATGAATGTGAGCGGGGTATGTAAACAGCCTGGAGATTGGGTAGAACTTCTGATGTGCTGGTTATCATGAAACAGAAATAAATAATCATGAGTGCTAAGTGGGGGAAAAAAATGGTTTTCTAGGGCCCTATCACCAGAGAGGCCTCTAAGGAAATGCCTGCTTTCCTTAAACATCTAGAAACTGAAGACAACATAAAGGTATTGGTCCTGCCTAAGATTTAGCCTAGAGCTAAAAATTCACGTGAGCTAGTTATTTTAGTTTTATTTTCCCAGCTTAATTACATTCCATCCCTCCTCCTGTTGAAATCTAGCCTGGAATGTCTTCCAGCTGCCAAACCCTTCCTCCTCCTCACATTCTTTCTCCCGCAGCTCATTTTTTTCTTTAAACAGCTGTAGCACCCCTACCAAAGCCTGTCTCTGCCCTGTAGGTGTGGTTTAACAACAAAGGCTGGCATGCCCTGGTGAGCTTTCTCAACGTGGCCCACAGCGCCATCTTACGGGCCTGCCTGCCCAAGGACAAGGACCCCGAGGAATACGGCATCACCGTCATCAGCCAGCCCCTGAATCTGACCAAGGAGCAGCTCTCAGAGATCACAGTGTAAGCTTCAGTGGCCCCCAGCCTCCCAGCTTGCTGCTCGCCCTCTCCACTCTAGGGACATCCCGAGAGGATTCTCACTAACGTGAGCTGCTGGGCCAGATGTCAAGGTTGTTAAATCAGGCACACATGAACATGAGACTTTCAAATGCCCATGTACCAAACGGCTTGGCCATTCTTTCTCTTCATATTTATTTGGAAAGTAAGCATTAAATTTGGTTCTCTTCCCTATTGGCTCTTGATAACACGTTGCTCCTGGAGCTTACACAAATATTCTCCTTACCAGTTTGCAAAGTGACTGCCGGGAACTGGGAAAGTGGAGCCAATCTTTCATCTCCCCAGGAGATGAAATCATCTTCGATTCTGGTAATTTCCCTCAGATGGCCGGGCTTTTAAGATGTCAACAGATCCTTGCCTTCCTCAAGCTTAGGATCTTACTGCACGGCTTCAGGCAGTAAAAGACATCAGTCCGGGGCAATCTGTAGTATGTGTGCACCATTTGAGGCCTATATTCGGTGAGAATGGCTTCATGAGTGCAAACTTCTTCCGGCAGGCTGTGAGGGTCCTCATGTTCCTGTCCCAGTGTGTTCAGTGCCCTGAACACTCGTCCTGAACATGCCAAGTGTCATTGGCTAAAACTTGGGCCCTGGTCCCCTGGGGCTTTCCTTTGGACACCCTCTGAGGCCCTCAACTGAGGAAGAATAATCTGTCCTATGCCAGTTCTCACTCGGCCGAGGTTTCTGCATCTCCTGTCAAGCCTCTTGAATCTGATAAGAAATAGGAGTCCAGTGTAGTTATAAAAGTAGTACATAAAATAGTATATGTTCATTAAATAAAGTATACAGAACAGAGTTTTTAAAACTTACTTTCTACAACCCTACACAGTTTAGGGAGTTGCCTCTAAACATTTTTGTGTGTTTCCTTCCAGTTATTTATTCCCTTCTTCCTGCGTGTGCAGATCATGCTCTTTGTAGTTTCATCAGGGCAGTGCCTGGTACATATGGTGCCCGTGCGAATTAATAAGAAGTGCTCTGTTCTCCGTGCAGGCACTGTCCCACGCCAGGGCCGGGCTCACATGTGAAGCTCAGGGGGGACTTCAGCCCACACCTCCCGCCTTCGCCACATGCGTACTCAGCAATCCAGGAAAGGGTGAATAGAGCCAAGCTCCTGGATAACCAGCCTGTTCTCTTTTCACTTAAATTTACATGATGAATATTTACCCATGTTGTGATGTTTCTTGAAAACATGATTTAACAAAATTTCGCAGACCGTATCACTGTCTACACAGAAAATCCAAGAGTTATCTATAGACAAATTAGGAGAACTAATAAGAGCAGTGTAGTATATGAGATTAATATAAGAATCCATTTCTATACACCAACAAATAATTAGAAAAGGTAATAAAATTAGATTATTACATTAACATGGAAAATGTTTTATATTAACATTAATATCATTATTCAGTAGTAACATGGAACAGGAAACCCACAGATATCCACTTAACCTTGACCCAGTTTGACTAGCAAAACTGAGTGAAATAAGCTTCCAGGGGATTCTGGAGGCTATTACGTGGAGTTGGGTGAGGCCCTCCCAGAGCCTAACTTTGTCCTTCTCCTGCTTCTGCTCCTCCTTCTTCAGCTCTCTCTCACTGTGTCTCTCATCCTGCTGCAGGCTGACCACTTCGGTGGATGCTGTGGTTGCCATCTGTGTGATTTTTGCCATGTCCTTCGTCCCAGCCAGCTTTGTCCTTTATTTGATCCAAGAGAGGGTAAACAAAGCCAAACACCTCCAGTTTGTCAGCGGAGTGAACCCCACCACCTACTGGCTGACCAACTTCGTCTGGGACATTGTAAGTGTCAGGTCATGGCGCTTCCCTCACCTCCATGGGCCCACGGTGGGCGGGTGTTTGTCTGCTCTGACTGGAGGGACATGGTGGGATGGGCTATTGGCAGGGGCTGAGCTGAGGGCCTTGTGTGTTCGCTGTTTCTTGGAAAGGCACAGAATTAGGAGCCCCAAGCTGGGGAAGGATGTGGGGCTTAGCTTAACAACTGCTGAGATGAGGGTCTGCATGCCCTGCACCAAGGGGCCTTCTGACCCACTGAGTAATCACTGCACCACAGGCATGAGGCTGGCTTTCCTGGGAATAATCTGGAGCTGAAGAGGTAATATCAAGAGGTCCTTCATCCTACATTATCTTCTTACATCCTGATCTACCCCTAAAGGGGAAAGGATGGAACTTCTCCTGTGGGAGAGTCACCAAATAAATATAGGACATCAGTTAAATTTAAATTTCAGATAAAACAATTAATGATTTTAGTATAAGTGTATTCCACCCACTAAATATTGCAAGGGACATACACTAAAAAAAAAAAAGTATTGTTTTTTTAATCTGAAATTCAAATTTAAATGAGCATCCTACATTTTTATTGGCTAAATCTGGCCACCCTACCCAGTGGCCTTACTTTGCTTTCCCAAAGTAACCAGACCTCCACTAAATCAGATTAGCCACCACTTTAGGGAATATAAAGAAAAAATTATTTATCAAGTCAACAGCAGACTGCCACCTCTCTCAAAACCAGGATTGTTGGGGGCAGGAAGGAGTCAGGATGGATTACTTTATAACAGACCACAGGGCCAAAATAAATTGGCAGCAAAGCCCTAATTATAATGTGGCGGGGATCATTATGACACCAACTCCAGTGTTTTCTGGGCGCTGTGGCTAACAAGATCCTTTGTTTTATGCCAGCTTTCTAAGACTAACATGAGTTTCCATTTCATGTTAGGTAAGATATATCATGATGGAGACCAACACAAACCACCTTTTTCATGGTGGTTGCGAATAATGATGACAAATATTAAGGTTTATAAATACATGGCTTCTTTTATCTTAGCTTCCTAAATGCAATCATCACTGAACAATACAAAACCAGAAATCATCAGTAGCAACTAAATTCTTTCTTCTCTATCCTATCTACCTGAGAAAACACTTACAAGTGCATGGGGAGGAGTCAGAACCTGCACGCCTCACTTTAGACAAGAACATCACTGTAGCTACCCACACTGTCCTGCCTTCAAGCATGAAAGGAGCGAGGCTCACCTGCACTGAAAAGCCGTGAAAATGCTGGGCTTTGCATTCTACTTTTTTTTTTAAAGACGAAGATTATAGAATTTACACTTTGGGCTGACCCATGCATGTGCCTAGCTACAGAGATCTCTGAGACTAAAGAGAAATATGTGGATAGAAGGCTAGAGTGGGTGTCTGGATGGGAGGTGATACTTGCAAAGTAGACACCTAGCAGGCCAATGAAGACTTACAAGATGATGAATATGACACTAGCAGGCTTCTGAAGCTCTAGAATTTTAAGGCTGGCCTGGAATCGAAACTCTAGGACCTATAGCGTTGGAGCTTAGCACCCTCATTAGCCAGTGGCAAAAAGATAACATATATATGCCTGCGGGTCATTGTTGAATGAATGAACAAACACTTATTGTTTATGTCATTCACTCAGCATGGATAGGATGTTTTAAGTTCTTATTTTTTATATGTCATCTGGTTTTCTTTTAAATTTGGAAACAATCACAAAATTGTTAGAAATACAGTTCAAAACTTTTTTCTAGGCCATTGGAGAATACCTTCCCAACAAGATGCCCTTTGCACACATACACACATAAGCACCAGCACCTCCAGTGTCTACCTCCTGTAAATGAGGACACACCCCACACAATCACAGCATAACTGTCAACACCAGGACACTAGCCCTGATGCGTCACCTCCCTCTTTTCCTCAGACCCCACTCAGATTTCGCCCATTGCGCCAATAATGACTTTTGTAGAAAAGGATCTAGCTCAGAGTCATTGCATTTAGCAGTCCTCTCCAGTCTCCTGCAGCCTGCAATGGTTCCTAGTCTTTTCTCAACATGTGCAACCTTGACACTTTTGAAGATCACAGGCCAGTTATTTTGCAGAATGTCCTTTAATTTGAGTTTGCCCAGTGTTTTCTCATGGTTGGATCCAGGTTACGGCAGTGGTATCATGAAGGCATACTCTGTTCTTCTCACTGTGTCTGACCAGGTAGCTTCTGACTTCAGTTTGTTCTATTACTGATGATGGTCATTTTGGTCACTTGATTTAGGTGGTGTCTGCTGCGCTCTTCCACTGTAAAGTTACTCTTTCCCCCTTTATAATTAATAAGAATTGGGGGAGAGGTACTTTGAAGCTATGTAAACATCCTATTTGTTATCGAACTTCCAGGCTCTCTCTCTTTCCATAGTTGCGACTCTTCTCCAAGAGTGAGAAAGTGGCTTCTATTACCCCTGACTCATGTAGCTACCGAGCAGTATACCTGTAGGTAGTAAGTTTCCCATAGCTGCCACCATCCTCTCCCTCATGTGGACACCCTCCTCTCCCTGCTCCAGCTGGCCCCCATATGGAGGTCCTCCTCATTCGGCTCCGGCTCTGATAGCCCCAACTAGATGGACCCCCTATAAGGACACCCTCCTACACCCGACACAAGCCCACCCTCTGTGGGATGTCCTCCTCACCCTTCTCGGATTCTCATCCTGCTTGGGACCACTGTGACATCTCCTGTGACCCCACTGTGGCTGCCCCCCCTCCCTATCTGTCCTAATGGCTTTAGGACTGAATTGTGTAGGAAGGGAAGAAAAGGGATAAAACGATAAAAGAGTATCATCTATTTGAACTTCATGAGGCCAAGGACTAAATATTTTGAGTTTTTCTGAATTCAGGAGACATGCTTAGAAAGTAGAATCAGTAGAGCTTTGCGACCAATTAGAGAAAATGAGAGACCAGGTAGATTATTATAATTCATTCTCTCAAAAGATAAGAGGCTGAAGGTTCCCTGCATTGTGAGGTGGGAGTGGGGAGTGCTAGGAGGACTGGGGACAGCTTGGTGAATGTTTGCTGATCAAGAACTGTTTAGACAAATAGAATCAGCATCCAAGACCATTATAAGTGCTGAAGGAGCCTGGCCCAAGCCTCATTTTACAGAAGAGGAGACAGAGGTCCTGAGAAGTTAAGTGCCTCGTTCTCCTCTTCTCTCTTCAAGATGAATTATGCTGTGAGCGCTGCACTGGTGGTGGGAATCTTCATCGGGTTTCAGAAGAAAGCCTACACTTCTCCAGAAAATCTTCCTGCCCTTGTTGCCCTGCTCATGCTGTATGGGTGAGTTGTTTGGGCCGTTAGCTCATGCCACCACAAGGGAAGCCAGGGGAGGGGCGTGCTCTTCTGACAGAAAACCAGGGTTTCTGGCAGCCAGGTTAGCTCTCAGCCCCCGGCAGGGTGTGCAGCTACCGACCAGGAATCTGTCTGATTTCTGTTTCAAACTCCACACACAGAGCTGTTCCTGAGGCTCAACTGAATCTTCTTCCATTCAAACTGGGGCCTGACCAGGGTCTGGGAGTACGTCCCTCTCCCGTCCCTCACCCGCCTCTGATTCTGATTCATCTGTAGCCAACCTGTCCATCTCGGTGTCTCCAGCTGGACTGGCCAAGAGTTATTTGCACACAGAGGACTGCAGCTGAAAGCTGCCCCTGAGCCAGGGCCAGAGGATGACACAGGGATTAAATTCCATAGAATCATAGAGCAAGGCATGCAACTTTATATCCAGGCCTACCCCGCACTGTGTATGTACTCGTGGACAAGTAATTACCCTATCTGGGCTTCAGTTTCCTCATCTGTAAAATGGAAATAATGACACCTGGTCCTTCCTGCAAGGGCCCTTGAGGTCTTCCTGGAGCAGTGGTTTCTCTTGGAAATAGAGAATTCAGGAGCCAGCATGACTGTCAACTGTAAAGATGAGCTTCCTTGGATCTCAGCTCAGCTTTGCTGATCCAGACTAGGGTGGGAAGCAGTGCAGGGTAGAGACCACCCCTCTGCCTTGTAAAAGCCCTATTCACAGCCACCATCTCACTTGCTCCTCACAAAACCCCTGGGAGATGGTTATGGAAGGCATCATTATCTCCCTTCAAAGATGGGGAACGAAGACCAAGGCACGGAGCAGGTTTCTGGTCCTCCTGGGACTCTGACCAGTTCAGACATGTCACCTCGTGTGAGGGGAATGCATTATATCTAGTGGTACAGAGACTGGAACTGTGTCCCACTGCATTGTGTCGTTTCCACACAGATGGGCAGTCATTCCCATGATGTACCCAGCGTCCTTCCTGTTTGATATCCCCAGCACAGCCTATGTGGCCTTGTCTTGTGCTAACCTGTTCATCGGCATCAACAGCAGTGCAATCACCTTCATCCTGGAATTATTTGAGAATAACCAGGTGAGCATAACTTTAGTGGCTTCCTTGTTTTATTACTAAAATACTAGAGAGAGTATTTGATGGTCAAGCAGAGCCAGGGGCAAATACTATGGCTGGATAGTCTTATGCATATGTGAATGTGCCTTCCTCCTTTCCTCCCTCTCTCCCTTCCTTCCATGCCTGCCTGTCTGCCTCCTTCCCTTCACTTCCTGCCATCCCTCCTCCCCTCCTTCTTTCCCTTCTCCTCTCCCTCCTCCCTCCCTTCTCCTTCTTTCTTCTCTCCTTCCTCCCTTCCGTCCTTCCCTCCCTCCCTCCCCTCCTACCCCTCTTTCTTCCTTCTCTGTTTTCTTTAAGCTCATTCAACTCTAAGTTTATTTGTGTGCTCTGAGTGTCATGGTTTTCTGAGCTCGTTCTGCAAGCTATAAATGACCTTTTGTGATCCCAAGCTTTTAGATTTTCTTACTCCTTCCGGGTGTCCTTGGTGACTTTGGGTGTTAGGTTTTTCTACATACACACATTCAGACATACATGTGTGAGTGCATTGATGTGATTTCAAAAGAGCAAAAAGGCACACAAGGAAGTCTCCTTCCTACCTCTGTTTCCCAGTCACCTGCTTTGCTTCTCCAGAGGGAAACTTTCATTTCAGTTTCTTAGGTGTTCTGGCAACAAATAAGCAAATACATAAATTTTCTTTCTCCCATTTTCTTACACATATTGTAACAGAGTAACATTTACTATTCTACATGAAACTTAATTCTGAGGATAGGGTTAAAAATGTATGGTGCTGAATGACTCATTTTTTGAGCTATAAAGTACAGTTGTCCTGTCCACACTCCCCAGACGTCCCTTTGCCCAGAAGGAGCTGGCCAGGCTAATCCCTAAGACAATGGCAGCGGCATGAAAAAAAAGAGGAAGAAGAAAGACAATGGCAATGGCAATGGCAATGGCTCCAGGGCTGTCTGTGCGCCAGTCTCCCACTCACAGCCAGCTGTGTCTGAGCCTGGCTGTGGCGGCCGAGCACTCTCAAGCACTGGCAGGCTCGCCAAGCACCCGTGTCCCCAGTTCCTCCCTCACTAGTCTTTGAGTTCAGAGGGCGGGCACCAGCCAGCACTTCAGTGCTGTCCCCACTCCTACCTCTGGGCCCTGCTGGGAGGACCTAACGCAAATCTACACTAGCCCCCAGTACCATGGCCTCCTGAGTGAGGCTTCCCTGGACCTTGTCAGACTTCCTGCGACCACTAAGCAAGAAACAAAACCTCGTTTGTCCCATGACTGGTAAAAAAAAACGTACCCCAGAAGAGAGATGGATGAGAAAGAACACAGACTCTGCTGACGGCAGAGCCTCCTGGCAGACTGAAAATGCTCCTCTTCAGAACTGTTTGTCATGGGCTCACAGCCCACTGCATCTTAAGAGATTGTGTTACTTCAGAAAAATTAAAGAGTAAGCTCGAAGCAACTCAAAACTCTCTCCCTCCTGAGGGCTACCCTCACTTAGCTGACATTTACGGAGGACGCCCCCTTCCCTGCAGAAAAGCTGCTTGCTTTCATGTAAGTCCTCAGAGAGGCAGATGCTACAGAGATTCCCAGGGTCCCTCAAGAGGCGCACAGGTCCCAGTAGCTGCTGTCCCTACTGAGTCAAGAGATCAACTAGGTGAGCACCATGTAATGGATGTGCTGGTGTGAACACGTGTAACCTGCCGTCCAACCCTGCAGGAACTCCCATTCCGGTAGAGAAATGACCTGTGCACCAAGCTAGGAACCAATATGAACCACAGTACCTGACATTCCGTAAGGCAGTGTGTGATAGAAGAGCAAGGGAAGGAGACAGATAAAACACTGCAGATCAGAATGGGCTGAAAGAGCTGGGGAAATTCAATTGAGCCTGGCCTGGAATAAGTAGGAGCTAATCATTAAGTAAGGTATTTAGAAGGGACACCAAAATAATGAGGACCCCAGTCCCTATCCTCCAGGGACCACTGACTAGTGGGGACAGCAGGCAAGGAAGAAGTAGTTAACCTTGGCTGAAAATGTTGTAAGTACTAGAAGAGAGAAATAGGTATTTTACATGGGAATCTGAAAAGGCTTTTGAGAGAAGGTGTTATTCGAACTAGCTTTTTTTTTAAGATTTCATTTATTTTTTTATTTATTTATTTGGGAGAGGGAGAGAGGATCTCAAGCAGACTCCATGCTGAGCATAGAGCCTGAAGTGGGGCTCAATCTCATGACCCTGACATCGTGACCTGAGCCAAAACCAAGAGTTGGATGTTTAATGGACTGTGCTACCCAGGCATCCTTCCAGCTAGCTTTCTAAAGAAGGTCTGGAATCTTCCAGAGAACAGAAGGCGAGAGAGCATTCTTTCCTAATAGCGATGGGTAATAGAAACTGGGGGTGCAAAGGCCTAGAGACCCAAAAGCACTGTGCTGGGAGCAGGGGAGAGGGGGTCCATAGGGAGGGCAGCAAGAGAGAGGTCATGTGAGCAAAGGTGTGGAGGCCAGGAGGAAGCCAGTTGTGCGGTAGGGAGGGGCCAGATGAGTGGGCAGCAGCGTCCCCTCTGCCATCTTGGGGGAGGCTCTGCCCAACACTGCTGGGTGAAAGTAGCAGGCACAACCTGACCATCTGAAAACAAGTCCCCCCAACTCAGCACACACACCAGAGAGTCCCTGGCCCTCTTTTCTACGGGCAGCAGCCACATACCTAGCTGTCCTGTGGTTGCTGAGAAGCAGAGCTGGAAGACATGCAGGGCCTTCTCCTCTTTGGCACGAGCTGGGCTTAGAGCCCATGAGAGAGCCTCAGAAGCCGGTAACAGCTCACAGTTTTCCCAAAGCAGAGAGAGCCTGGGCCGCACTCACAGCAGCTGTTGCATCTGCTGGGAACAAACGCCTCGGAGGGCTCATGTGGAATTTCCAAGTGAGTCTGCAGTGATGGCTCCCCAGGTGGGCTGCCTGGCTAGGGGTACCTCCTGTGAGTGTCCCAAAACCTCCGTATCTGTGTGACAGATTCCTTCTGCAGACAGCCTGGCTGCTGGGCCCCCTCTGTCTGCAGCCCTTCCCCTGGTCCTGCCCTATGAGGGCATCAGGAGGGGCAGGCGGGCTCAATCCCCACAGCTGACTGTCCTGCTTTTCTATGTTTCAGACGCTGCTCAGATTCAACGCCATGCTGAGGAAGCTGCTCATTATCTTCCCCCACTTCTGCCTGGGCCGGGGCCTCATTGACCTGGCGCTGAGCCAGGCTGTGACGGATGTCTATGCCCGGTTTGGTGGGTGGCATTCGAGGCCCGTGATACATGGCTGCAGATCCTCTGTGCGGGGGCGGGCTGCCGCGGGAGGTCCTACACCAGACCTGCAGCCTGGGCTGGAGCCAGGGGACACCTGGCTGGTCTGGGAGTGTCCTACTGCCCAGAAGGAATCAGTTGCCTTTGTCTCTGTGGCTGAGGAGCTGACTCTTCCCTACTCTTCCCTACTCTGACTTGAGAAACCGAGATGAGGCCGGGGTGCAGCTCTCGCTTACTCCTTTGCGTAAAGACCAGCTGGGCCAAATGTTGTGACTAGGTCTCTAGGGGCCAATGGGGCAGCTGAGTGGACTTCATTCCTGTTCACAGGTGAGGAGCACTCTGCAAATCCATTCCAGTGGGATCTGATTGGGAAGAACCTGGTTGCCATGGCCGCAGAGGGAGTGGTGTACTTCCTCCTGACCCTCCTTACCCAGCACCACTTCTTCCTCACCCGATGGTACGTTCAGGCCACCGCCCTAAGGGTTCCAAGGGCAGCTCCTTGCATTTGTCCAGGGACTTGGCTTCACATCCACGTAGCCCGCTCTTTCCTCACCAGCCCCACTCCATGATGGTTTTTTACACCCTTGAAGCCTGGCTTGTTCTGAATGACACAAGGAGAGAGACATTAAAATAGGCACGGATAGGAATTTGTGAAGAATTGAAACTTTAAAGTATTTAAAATCCAGTTTTTAATTTCAGTCACTAGTATTTAATCCCTCTCACCTCATTAGCAGATACTCATTTTAAGTTGGAGAATAGCCTTACAAATGATAATAGTTAAGGGAGATCCAAAGTACTGGGAAATAGATTTATGCATTCACAAGAAAATAGACAAAGTGAGCCCCTTTGCTAATTAGAGATATGAGAGTGGGGACAGGGAGTAATATGGGGGTGATATCCAAGGCGACTGAAGCCAGGAGCAGTGTGAAGGGAGAGGGGCAAGGATTGTGCCCCTGTAGGTGGGAGCAGAAGGGGGCAGTGACTGCCAACCGTGACCCAGCCCAGCTGTGCCATTCTTCCCTGGCTTCTTGACCCAGGCCTTGCCTCCTTCTGATATGGGCATTCAAGTTTGCAGAGGCTGTCCCTCTGCCATCCAGGCTGACCTTCACTAGGGCTCCGCCCAGGGCCCTGAGCTGCAAATCACTGGGCTCTTGGAATGCGCTTTCCCAGGCAGTGGTTTGTTTCTTATCCTTTCATCCTCTCTGGCTGAGTCTTACTACCTATAAATAAAGATACCGACGACTTGGTTTAGGTTTTAATCCACAGGGAATTGAGTTACTAGAAACAAATCAACCTCCCTACTCACAGGGCTGTGAGGATTGAATGAGATAATGGGTGCCAACACACTTGGAATAAAATGACATGACCAGGAAGTGGTGCTAGTTATGGGGGACAGTGTGGGGGATTAATGTCCATGTGACCCTCAACCCTCACAGGCCCCTTTCTACCGCTTTGGCCACATCTTGAAGAAACCTTTGGATAGAAGGGAGGAGGTAGACTTGTTGAGCAAAACAGACTCGGTAGCTTCAAACTCTGGTGCCAAACAATTGAGCAAGTCTTGCCACACTAGGCCTGAAAGAGCACCAGAGAAGCATGGCATGACCTCTGGCTTCAGGAAGCCCACAGCCGTGCACATGCTGAGAGGCAACCGGGCAAAGAGAAGAAGGGAAGGGCAGAAGAAAGGGTGCTTTTGGTAGAGGACAAGCTAACCTGTGGGGAGTTCACAGAAGGGGGAAGGTGAGGGGGTGGTAGAGGAGCCTGGAGATGTAGGCAGAGCCAAGTCCTGAAGTGCCCCTCACCTTGGTGAGGACTTCAAGTTTAAGCCTGAAGGCAGCAGGGAGATGTTGGGGTGTTTTAATCAGGCAGGTGAATGGGCTTCCAGGTCTAGAAGCAGAGAGCCCAGACAGGAGGCCATTTTGGCACCCAAGGAAGAGTCAGTAGTGACCTGGATAGGAGTGCGGGCATTGGGAGATGAAGAAAAACAGGCTGACTGGAATAAACAATAGACAAGACAAGATTTAAAGATGAATTAGATGTGGCCAGTGAGGTTATAGGCCAAGGTGATCAGGGAGGGTTTCAGAGAAGACGCTGTGTCTTTAAGGGTGGGGAGGACTCTATTAGGCAGGGCAGGAGGAAGAGAATGCCGAGGCCCTGGAAATGCCTGTAAAGGCTGGAAGTCAGGGAAGAGCAGCAGGGGCTGGGGACCAAGGCTTGATCGAATGGACAGGAGAGGAGTTAGTTCAAGAGACAAGCGGGAGACGGGTGACGTTTACTGAGTGCTTACCATAGATGAAGTGTTTCAGTAATGATAACAGAGGCCACGTTTTGAGTTCTGACCCTGTGCCAGATGCTGTGCCAAGTTCATCTTCTCCACAGTCCTGTGAGGTAGACACTGTTTTCCCCTCCCTACCATACGGTTGAAGGAGGTGAGGTTTAGAGAGGTTCAGTGACAAACCCAAGGTCACACATGGGGAGGCCAGGACTGGAAACAAGGGACACTGCACACCAACCCAGCCCTCTCCCCTTCCATCCTCTAGGATTGCCGAGCCTGCTAAGGAGTCCATCATAGATGAAGATGACGATGTGGCTGAAGAAAGACAAAGAATTATTAGTGGGGGAAATAAAACTGATATCTTAAGGCTAAATGCACTAACCAAGGTAAGGGACTAGGTGTAGATGAGTTAGTTTGGAGATGCCAGTTGGATCCAGAGGTGGCATAACATTAGAATAAGCAATATTCCCAAGCAAGCAATTCATTTTCCTAATTTTACGTGAGGTTGTCATCTCTGTCTTATAACGTGATTTCCAAGAGCACCTAATTCCAGTGCATTCTCCCCAGTATTCATCTTGGGCACTGGCACAGGGCCTCAGTGTGAGCTCCTACACCTGAGCCTCACTCACCCTTCTCCCTTCCGTCTCTGCACAGTGGGTCAGGTTCGAGGTTTCCCAGGGCTCACAATACCTCTCTGAACACCCATGCCAGTATGTAACCTCCTTGTGTCGATAGTTCTAACCTAAACCATCCTTTGCTCTTTGCTCTGTCTTCCCTTTCCCCTCTAACCCTCTCTCGGTTCTCAGTCCAGTTTCTCTGCATCTTGCAGATTTATTCGGGCACCTCCAGCCCAGCAGTGGACAGGCTGTGTGTCGGAGTCCGCCCTGGAGAGGTGGGTACCCTGCACACTCCTGGGCACACTGCTTCTCCCCACTACAGCACGGCTAGTGCAAAGAAATCAAACGCGGCCACAGAGGTCATTTTAAATTTTCTAGCAGCCACATGAAAAAAGTGAAAAAAAAGAAAACAGAGGAAATTAATCTTGATTATTCATTTTACCTAATATATCTGAAATATTGTCATGTCAACGTGTAATTTATATAAAACTTTATTGATGCAATACTTTACATTCTTTGTTGTTATTGTTGTTGTTAAGTTTTCAAAATCCAGGGCATGTTTTATATATACAGCGCATATCATTTCAGACCAGTTGCATTTCAAGTGCTCAGTGGTCACTATAAGAGAGGAAAATCCTCTTTCCTCTACCCTCCTGGGTTCTCTGCATAGAAGAGCTCTGTAAATTGGACTAATGAAAGATTAAGAAGAGAAAAACAGACATTTATTAGGGAATGATTAGAGATAAATGACACGAGAACTTGGGCTTATATAGCATCTTGCCAAAGGAATGACACGTGTTTAGAGAAGTGACAAGACTGAGTCAGTACGGGTGGCAAATTACAGAAAAGGCAAATATGGAGGAAACTAATGATAGATAAAGGCTAGTGAGTAAAGTTTGTTATGTAGATTCCTCTGGTGCTGTCTCCAGGTTAAGGCTCTAAAGTTGTTTCTGGCAATTAACTTTTAGTCTTCCTGGTAGAGAGGGCAAGAGAGGACACCTTGTAAATTTATGTCTTGCCTTTAGGCAAAGGGAGGAGGGCAGAGAGCTTTTGTTTCTTTTTTTTTCTTTTTAAGATTTTATTTATTTACTTGACAGAGAGCACAAGCAGGGGGAGCAGGAGAGGGAGAAGCAGACTCCCCGCTGAGCAGGGAGCCTGATGTGGGACTCGATCCCAGGACTCTGGGATCATGACCTGAGCCGAAGGCAGACGCTTAACCAACTGAGCCACCCAGGCGCCCCCAGAGAACTTATCTTTTATCTGCTGCTTCTTAATTGCCTTCAGCCCAAAATCATCATTATGGCCAAGTGGCATATCTTGAGGTGGCCAGTTCTGCTAGCCTGTACCACACATGGCTAGTGGCCTCTGTCATGGCAGCCCAGGTCGAAAGTGTCTCCCGCCTACCCCCTCACTTGCCCTAGGGCCTGACAGTCCACTCTCCCTGGTCTGCTGGGGCTCTAGGATGAGGCCAGCTCTGTGTGTTCTCCCTCAGTGCTTTGGTCTTCTGGGCGTGAACGGAGCTGGCAAGACAACCACATTCAAGATGCTCACTGGGGACACCACAGTAACCTCAGGTGACGCCACTATAGCAGGCAAGAGGTGAGTGCCCTGCTCCTCCAGGCTCAGGGTGTCTCTCCCAGGTCCTGGGCCACGTTCCCGTCCCAGCACAGGGACAGTGAGCATCAGAGCCTGTACTGAGAATGACTCTGAGAGCACGAAGATCCATGCAGAGTAGTCAGCCTCCAAGAGAGCGTGGTCCAAAAAGTATAAGACATAGACTCCGGGAAATTGAATTGAATTGTGATTGTTAAGACATGCCCCCAGAAGCAGGGATTCTCGGAAACTTCTGGGGAGCACTATGTCAGTGGTTTTTTAGTCTTTGGGGTTATAGACTCCTTTAAATATCTGATAAACAACTATACTTTCTTCCTATAAAAAGAGACCATTATTGGGGCCCCTGGCTGGCTCATTTGGTAGAGCATGTGACTCTCGATCTTGGGGTTGTGGATTCAAGGCCCACATTGGGTGTAGAGATTACTTTAAAAAAAATAAAGTCTTAAAAATACACACACATACCCATCATTATCCCCCATTATTTCCCTCCATATGTTTTTGCAAAGAGTTTAAGGGAATTTACTGAGGCCTGAAGCACATTTATGGTCCTGCAGGATCCCTGGGCCCCAGGTTAAGAACCCTTGTGGGGAAGCACCCGTTCTCTGGATCCAGTTTCTAGATGGGGGCTGGTTTAAGAGCCTTCAGGAAGGCTTTAGTCTGATTTGGCTATTTCTGTGCTGATGCTTGGCTTTACCAGGCCAAGGAGCCTTCATAAAGGGAAAACTGGCATGTGTCCTTGGATTCTAAAGGGTGCCTGCTGCTCTCTGCACCAAGGCGTGAGTAAACAGACTGGTCCTCTGTGGCACAGGATCAAGAACATGAGCCTACACTGTTTGCCACTTTCCAGGCTGCTCCCTGTACAGTAGCAGAGCTCGCAAGCATCAGGTGTGCCCGGAGGAAGCCTCTGCCATGGCTTATAAGTGGTTTTAGGCAGTATGGACTTCTGTTCAGCATCTGCCTGACCGGGTCCTCCTTCCTTTCCCTGGGAGCCATGCTCAGCAACATGGCTGAAGGCCCACTGAACATGGCTCAGACAGGATGCATTCGGTTCCCCGGCCTTCCCCAGCCATCCCTGGGGGGGGGGGGGGGGGGGTCTAGAGGGTCTAGAGCAAAGGAACAAGCAGGGGTGAAGCCGGGCCGTAGCTGAGTCTGTCTCATCTGCAGATCCACCTTACCTGCAACCACACAAGTAATTTGTCAGTGGTAACAAAAGGAGTCTTGGGGGACCAAGGGACAGCAGGCAGGAGGCTATCACGGGATTTACCATAAGACATCAAATGACAGTCCAAGTAAGACACAGCCTGATGCCTAGAAGATGGAAGCTAAGTGAAGTGGAAACTGGAACACAACTGTGGGTTTAAGATGTGGGATTGGGTTCCTCTGGTGGGGCAGCTCCCATGAATTTGGCAAAGTACTCTCCTTGCATCCCTGGCTGGTTTTATTTGGCACAGCCATTCCTGAAGTACTTTTTATTATAGTGGGGGCTGCCTGGTGCCTCTCTGTCCCATCCTGTTGCATCTATCTTTTATTCATAGATCCTAAGCTACAAGGGAAGCAGGGAGAGATTAGACCAGATTAGACAGTTCATTTTTTCATCAAGGCAATGTGTTTTCTAGTGGGGGAAAATATTATCAGTCAAAGGGAGTTGATAGAACTCAGTTCACTTCCTCTCTATTCCCTGCCGGTCTCCTGCTCTGGGTAGGGCTCTCACTGGTTCCTCTTTCATTTACTGTATCTCTGCCAATAAGCCCACATGAAGAAGTTTACTTCCTTTAGAGAGCATGCGTCTTCTCTGTTACGTCCCAAATGCCTGAAAGGAATCAGAAATCACTGGTCATTTTCTTTTTTTTTTTCTTTTAAAGATTTATTTATTTTAGAGAGAGAGTGTGTGTGTACTGAATGGGGAAAGGGGCAGAGGGCAAGGGAGAGAGAGAGAGAATCTCAAGTAGACTCCCCACTAAACAAGGAGCCCAAAGCGGGGCTTGATTCCAAGACCCCTGAGATCATGACCCTCTGAGCCGAAATCACAAGTAGAAGGCTTAACGGATTGAGCCACCCAGGCGCCCCTCACCAGTCATTTTCTAAAGCCTGATCTTCCCTTTGTTTTTAAACCCACATATGAGGTGATCCACTCCAAAACTAAAGCTGACTTTGGGTAACAGATATTCAGCTTATTCTAGGCAGAGAAACTGGGAAAGATCTATTGGAGTCAAAGCTCAGAATTCCAGAAGTTCATTAGTTTCTAACCAAAGGGCCCCTGCTTTGATTCATAAATGTCGTGCACATTTCTGAAGCAAAGCAGAAGAGGAGAGGTAGCTTGCTTGTCCCATTGACAGAAACTCTCCAGCCCCAGCTCTGTTGTCACCCCCCTCTTTGAAGGAAACTTGCTAATTGCTTTTTCTTCCTGCAGTATTTTAACCAATATATCTGACGTCCATCAAAATATGGGCTACTGTCCTCAGTTTGATGCAGTCGATGACTTGCTCACAGGACGAGAACATCTTTACCTTTATGCCCGGCTTCGAGGTGTACCAGCAGATGAAATTGAGAGGGTAAAAAATGGTTTCTTTTAGACACTCAGGAGTTTGGTAAACCCTAAGTCTATTTAACGAGAGTGAATTTATTTAGAGATGGGAAAATTGGAACATGCTGTCCATTCAACAAATGCTTTCTGCGTGCCTACGATATGCCAAATACTACTACATTTGGGGGTACAGCAGTAAACAAAACAAGAAAATCCCTGGCCTCCTACCTAACAAAATAATGTATGCATTTACCCTTTGATTCAGCAATCGCACTTACGGGAATTTACCCCAGAGATAAACCTCCCACAGTGCAAAGTACACAGGCTATTTATTGCGTTAGTAGCCACAAAACATTGGGCCAGTTGGCAAAACCTGACTATGGAGGGTAGATCAGATGAAAGTATCAGAACAATGTTAAATTTACCAACACTGGTAACTGTACTGTGGTTTTGTAAGAGTATTCCTCTTCTTAGGAAGTAGACACTAAAGTACTGAGGAGTAAAGGGCCATGATATACCACTTACCTTAAATGGCTCTGAAAAAATCATACATGTGGGCATATGTATGTGGTTGTGCCCATGTGCACGCATGAGAAAGGGAAAAAGAGAAAAAGAGTAAAGTGTTTATGAATGTTTTTGTAATATTCTTATTTTTAAACATTGCTATAAGTTGGAAACTATTCCAAATAAGTTAAAAGTGAAGCTTACGTTCTAGTGGAAAGGACAGACAATAATTAGGTAAGTAAGTAAAATATACAGTACATTGGCAAGTGAAAAGTCAGTAGGGGAAAAATAAAGTTGGGAAGAATTTTTAGGTAGGGTGGCACAGGGCCAGCATCATAGAGGAAGTGACCTCTGAGTGAAGACCTATAGGAGCTGACAGAGTGAGCCATGGGCATATCTAGGGGAAGAACATCCAGGCGGAGGTGCCATAAGTACAGAAGGCAGAAGCATGGTGGGCTTGTCTCCAAGGACTTCTCTAGTTTTCTTCCTATGCACATTCACACACACACACACACACACACACACACACACACACTATTCTTTATCATAATTTCCGTTGATTTTCCTCAAAGCACTTTTACAATCTGTCATTATTCTGTTTATTTCAATTGTGTGTCATCCACCACTCCATCTGTGAGTACAACAGCAATGGCTATGTTCACCATTATTCTCCAGTGCCTAGTACAACGCCTGACTCATAGCAGTGGTAAATAAGTATATATTAGATGCAGGAGACTTCAAGTGTGACCCTGTCGAAGGGTGGAAACAACAGGTCTGAGACCCACCATCAGACCCTAGGACTTTTCCACTCTTAGCCATAGTCTGGGACCCTGAGTGGGAAACACTGTCTTGGTCTTCATAAGGTTGAAGGTCTTTTCTCCGGGGGCTGCACCAAGCCAAACTGCAGTGTATGGCACAGTATGGAAAGGAGACATCTGGTCCCTGAAGCCCATGAACCACTCCCTGACCCAGAAGGTGGCCTTATGTCAGCCTAGCTGTGTCTGACCTGAAGGTGTGAATTCTGGAAGCCTAAGACTTGGAATTGGTGGAGGTTTGCTTGTTTGTCTTTTCACAATGGGCTTTCCTCCTCTTCCCTAGGTGGCAAACTGGAGTATTCAGAGCCTAGGCCTGTCTCTCTATGCAGACCGCCTGGTCGGCACCTACAGTGGAGGCAACAAACGGAAGCTCTCTACAGCCATTGCACTGATGGGCTGCCCGCCTCTGGTGCTGCTGGTGAGGGTCACTGGGACCTGTGGGGACAGATGGGCCCAAGGGCTTCAACCAAGAGCTGCGTCTCTGTGGTTGGGCCAGCATATTTAGAAAATGCAGCAACCTGTTTTCGTCTAGACTGTTTCCTGTACTGCTTGTTTTGAGCAAATCAACCCAGTGTTTGGTTCATGGGTACAAGAACTCTTGGGGGAAACTCTTGGGGGAAACTGGAGTCACAACATATTCTCACTTTGAGCCCCTGGGAAGTCTTTTTTGGGCCAAAAGGCTCACAGCAGGGAAGTTCATCCCCTCTGGTCAGAAATTACTACTGCTGGAGGAAGTCTGCTTGGGATGCAAAGTGGGCGGGAGCACTGGCCTGGATCAAAGGCTCATGTGATTCTCACTGGAGCTGCACCAGACCCAAGGCCTTTGAGCCCATGCTGTTGGTGTTTTATGAGGGCATGGGTTGCAGGACTGGGAGGTGACTCATACAAGTCACTTGGGCTATCTCTCTGCATCCTTGCAAATGTATATGTAAGACTGTTGGTTTTTTTATTTTTAAGATAATTCTGCCATTGCCTTAATCAACCTTAATCCATTCGTGGGCTGAAATGGGTCAGTGGATGCACATAATGTCTCTTTACTCTCCTAGTTGACCCCCTGCCTTCCCTACCCAAAGCCTGGGTTCCCCAAATCTTGCCCACTGGGGAGGCACTTTGTGTATTGTCTGCCAGAGGACAGAGCTGCTCAGAGGGAGTCAGCCAAGGAGGGTGCAGTACCAGGAGAGGCTGGCTCCAAGCCCAGCTCCCTGCCCTCTCTGCCGCCCCACAGGACGAGCCCACCACAGGCATGGACCCCCAGGCACGCCGCATGTTGTGGGACACCATTGTGAGCGTCATCAGAGAAGGGAGAGCTGTGGTCCTCACATCCCACAGGCAAGAGATTCTCAGGGGCTGGGGTAGTACAGGGGGGCAGACAGGAGCCCTCCCCCTCTTTACTTCCTCTCTCCTGCCCCCACAGCATGGAAGAATGCGAGGCTCTGTGTACGCGGCTGGCCATCATGGTGAAGGGCACCTTTCAGTGTCTGGGCACCATTCAGCACCTCAAGTACAAGTAAGGATATGCTGGGGGGTCGCCTTTGTTACCTTCCTTGGTGGTAGAGGGGGTCCTCCAGGCCCCATGCTCTCTACTGACACTTGGGGGGGTGTCCTGCTGCCTTATCCTGTGGGCAGAGGCATGTGGTCTGGGCCTTGTTCCACAGCAGACAGAGAAATCTGCTGTGCTGAAAGAAACTTCTCTAGGTTGGACTAATTGCCTGTGGTTGAGGGCTCCCTGAGTTTCTAGATGGGGTTCTGATTGGGGCATATGCAGAGCCTGGCTGGGATGAAGGAGGGTCCCTACCACTGCTTCATTACCCCACCACTTATCCCAGCAGATCCAGCATCAATGACCTAGTTAATAAGAGTCCATGACCAACATAGGAATGGTTAGGAGACCAAATAGCCTGAGAATCAGTTTTCCCTTCAGACATGTTTATGCTTTTGAGTTTGAGAAGTGACTGTGTAGTATATGACAAGCCAACAATGCCAGTAATCTTCAGTAGGATTACCCTGTCCCCATAAATTGTTAACTGCTATAAATAATGCATTATTAACAGTTTGTGTGCCAAAGCCAACAATCAGTTAAAATAAGGTTATGATAATCACGCCATGCTTCCTTGCATTCTGATATGCTTTATAAACTAGGAAGGGTGGATTTGTAGTTATTAATCATTTATTTAACAAACACTTTTTAAGAGCCCAGACCATAAAAGTCACTGTACTAGTTGGTAAAAGGAACAGTACATAACCTACCTTATCTAGGCTGAAATGCTTAGTCTTGTACCCATGGGACTGTTGCACAGGACACATCAGCCTTCATATGCATCAGGGCAGAAAAGTGATTGAGAGGAAGGTCTAGTAGATTAGCTGCATTTGGGTATTGGACCCGTGATTTCTTGAGCAATTACAGCTTGGATACTGCACAAATATCTAGGGGGGATGTCAGCTCAGCCTATGAGGTCACCAGAGCCGTGTCATAGCTTCCTGGGTCCAACAGCAGGAGACATGGATGGATTACCCACTGCTTTCCCTCTCGTCAGTATCCTCATGGTAGAGCAGATGAGAAGCAAATGTCTCCCATTGTGGAGGGACAGTCAGTTTTCCAGAGATGAAGGGAAAGGTATTTTATCGTAGGGGGATCAACCCTTGGTCATAGAAGGAGCATTGAAGTAAATTATAACTGACACGGAAGGGGAGGGGTTAAAGGTCCTGACCCTAGCAGTTCCCATTTGTTCTGGAAGTTTCCACAAGGAAGTGCTACCTCCCCAAGTCTTAGTGGCCTCTTGGGGATCTCTTTGAAGGAGGAGGCAGCCTTTCCATTACTGAGTAAACGCAAGTTCCAGAGGCCTTCATGGGCAGGTTGTGATCTCCACAACCAGCTAAAACCACCTTTGACTTCAGCAGGTAAATGGGAAGGAAAGGAGCAGGGAGCATCCAATGTATCCAGGAGTTGGACCCAGGAAGCTGTGACACAGGTCTGGTGACTCACTTCACCACATAGACATTTAGACCTCTCAAAACTAATATCAAACTGTTTTTTCCAGGAACTGTCACGCTTTTTTTCCTACTAAACATGCACACAGGTCTATAGTATGGGCCTTTCATCCCCATTATTTTTGGTGAATTTATTCCTTATTTCAGAATTGCCTTAGACGTAGCCCCTAACAGGCCCATGCTGTGCCACCCTGCGTATCACCTAGGTTTGGAGATGGCTACATTGTCACGATGAAAATCAGATCCCCAAAGGAAGACTTGCTTCCTGACCTGAATCCGGTGGAGCAGTTCTTCCAGGGCAACTTCCCAGGCAGCGTGCAGAGGGAGAGACACTACAACATGCTCCAGTTCCAGGTCCCCTCCTCCTCCCTGGCCCGCATCTTCCGGCTGCTCATTGCCCACAAGGACAGCCTGCTCATCGAGGAGTACTCTGTCACACAGACCACGCTGGACCAGGCAGGTTGCCTGCTGGGCCCCATGTGCACAGGCTGGGCTGGAAGCCACTTGAGAGAGGCGTGGCACCCCTGATTTGTAATGCTCTGGTTCCTCTGCCCGTTAGGGCAAAGCTTGGTAGATCCGAAATTGTTTTCTAACGATATTTTAGCCATCAGCAAATTTTATTGACTTTACATCATCCTTCCCCTCAATGCTATGACCTTATTTCATCCTTCCTGGTTGGTGGTCATAGATTTTTTTTCTTTTCTTTTCAAATCAATGTTATTGATGCTTAATTTACATATAATCAAATTCACCCATTCAAAGTTTTCAATTCGGGGATTTTTGATAAGCCTGCGTGCCATGAATTAGGGTTTTTAATGTGATCACTTTTATTACAGCAAAGTATATATAACATAATTTTTCTTAAGTGTACAATTCAGTGGCATTAAGTACAGTTACGTTATTGTGAAATAGATCACCACCCTCCATCTCCAGAAATTTTTCATCTTCCCAAACTGAAACTGTATATCCATAAGACAAGAATACCCCATTAACCACTCCCCCCAGCCACTGGTAACTACTGTTCTACTTTCTATTGACTACTCCACATACTTTATGTAAGTGGAATCATATAGCATTTGTCCTTTTGTGTCTAGCTTTATTTCACTTAACATCATGTCCTCCAGTTCGTTCACGTAGCATGTGTCAGAATCTCCTTCTTATAAAGGCTGAGTCATATTCCATTTTATGTATATACCATGTTTGTTTATCCATTCATCCATTTGGACATTTGAGTTGTCTCTGGGGGTTAACTGTTGTTGCCATTTGTTTGTTTTAAATAAACATCCTTAAGACTGTTTAATAAAGTAGTGGAAATAGGCAAGTTGCCATATACCCTTTGAGGAGCTGGCCCACCAGCCCCTCCTTGCCAGCAGATGAAGGCAGGAGCAGGAGTCATAGCCATACTGCACATTGAATAAAGAACAGAGAAAGAGGAGATCGGACTCCTGCTTTTGCTTTTGTATTTTGTTTCTAGTTTCTTTAGAGGTTTAGGAGGATGCTGCTAGCTGAGAAGCTACCCAGAGTCCTTTGAATCCTCCCATGGGAATTCCTTTGGCTCAGCTCAGAATTCTAAGAAACGAGCCTGTCCTGGGCCCTGGTGGCTAGGCTTTGTGGGGGGTCACCCTCCCCTCCTGCAGGACACAGCTGTTCTAGCGGTACATTAACTGTAACACATTAACTATGGAAGAGACACAGAACGTTGGGTGGGTGGATGGGTAGAGGAAACCATTTTTATGGAAACATTTACCTACTCTCTCCTACTCTTGTCTCCAGGTATTTGTGAATTTTGCTAAACAGCAGGCTGAAATTCATGACCTTCCTTTGCACCCTCGAGCCGCTGGAGCCAGCCAACAACCCAAGGTACTCCTGCCCCTCTTTCATAGTCCACTGTTTGAGGCAGATCCTCAGCTCAGGGACTGGTCCACTGGGCCTGAGAGGGCCCAGGGCCCAGATATGCCTCCCACAGAGAGTCCCCTCCCCGTACCGCATCCCTACCACATCCCTGCCGCTCCCCACCAGCTCTGTGCTGAGGGACTGTGGGTTGTGAGGTTCCTTTTATAATCAGGAAGTCATCTGGATGGTGTGGGAGAGCATTTTTGAAAAGAACTTTCCCACATGTTTTTGCTTGTAGTGAAAAGACTTGGGTTTTAGAAATAAGAAGCAGGGAAAATAGTATTAAAATGTTCGTGTTGTTGGGATACTTGACATTTATGTTTTTGGTCATATGTTTGAGTTTCAAAGGAAGGAAATTACCTAGCACTCCATTTCAATGGTGGACATATTTGGTTAGAGCAAAGAAGAGGTCTTGTTGTTCTGTATAAAAATATCAAGGGGCGCCCGGCTGGCTCAGTTGGTGGAGCATGCTACTCTTGATCATGGGGCTGTGAGTTCAAGCCCTACATTGGGTATAGAGATTACTTAAAAAATTAATTAATTAAAAAAATATCAAGATGGTGGAGGAAGAAGCAATAGAAAGTGTGTATCCTGGCCTGTGATAACTCTTGGGTTAGGTGCTTCCAGGATCCTCCCCTGGCAGGGTGCTCCATGTAAGGAGCACGTCTACCCCATCCCAGTTCCCCAGACAGAAAGAGAGAGCACTAGAGAAAGTACTGGAGGAGGTGCCAGTATCCAAGTGCCTTGCCTTAAGCCTGGGAATTTTTTTAAAAAAAATTTTATGTAGGCTCCGTGCCCAATAGGGGCTTGAATTCAGACCCTGAGATTGAGAGTCTCGTGCTCTACTGACTGAGCCAGCCAGGTGCCCCAAGCCTGGGATTTTAAAGGGACAAATTAATTCAGCCATTCTGTCCAAACTTACCTGGAGAATAAAATCAAAGCATTTCTCTAATAAGCAAAGGTGTGAAACATCTTATTTCCCATAAAATTCTCATTCCTCCCACCAGTTTTTTTCTCAGTTTCAGTGTTTCACCCCATTTTATTTTTTAAATAAGTTTGAAAGCTTTTAAGTATTTGACTTATTTTTTTTATCCAATCAAAGAACACTTATGGGTTTGTTTGCTGTCTTCTTAAAGTTATATACCCTTACTTCTGAACTAACTCTCTAGGAAGTTTTAAGTGATCTCTTATCTACATGTGATATTATTAAATCGCCCAATTTTGCATTTATAGATTTCTTAACCAAAGAATTCATAGGCAAGTTTTCAATTTTAACATGTAGAGCTATACGTGCCATATGGCTATTTGTTCCAAAATAAAGTTATAATAATGGATGCCACTCCTGGATTCTATGTTACATCAGTGATATATAGTAATATATGCTTTATTTATACTCAGAGTGGATACTTCCATTTTTCTAGTAAGTGTGGAAAAGATTAAAATAATCAATTTGGAATAATGGAATTCAAATTCTATTTTTGAAACTTAAAGACAGCACTGGAACTTAGCCAAAAGTGGTAGATAATATGGTTGTTAATAGAATTTATCAAAAGGTAGATAAAGTAAGCATCCTGAAGCTATCTACTTCTGAAAACAATAACAGGCAGACTTTTGGCAGGTGCTAATTTGTCTTACTATGTCGATTCAAGTTTTATTAAAATTCTGTTGTCTCTTCAAGGATGAGCGTCAGTGGTATATAGAATAGTGCAGCCTTATTCAGGGTACTGTTTACGCATGAATCACAGCACACACTAGCAGCACTGCTTTGACAACACAGAACCTAAAGCATCTTTTCCAAATATATGAGCCAACGGTACCTTTGTCTATATTTCTCTGTATATGGAAGTTGACACTTGTCTTGTATATTGCTCCTTAGTATAATCACATCTGAAAACTTTCAAATGAACTCTACTATTTTAAATATGTTCCTTTATAGCTGAACCTCCCACCAGTTTCTTAATTGCAAAAAAACGCACAAATCTTACCGCTGGTTGAAATACTCCTTTTCAAGGCCATGTTTGCAATGAATTTTTCCTCTTCCTCTTGACTAGTAGAGACCTAACAGCTACTTGGGAAGTTTAACCTTGCCCTCCATCTCCCTAGAGGACCCTGAGGCACTGGTCCAGGGAATGGTAGTTCTGCTAAGATTTCCTAGCCACTCCTCCTCATTTACAAATCTTATACTTGGTGTTTACACCTGTAGAAGATTATTCTTTGAAAGCCACTTGCAGTTATGAGCCCCTTTTGTAACTCATTGGGTAGCAAGCAAAAGTGTTTCCTAGAACTACCAACGGTCTCTGCACCCCAGCCTAGTATATTCTCTCTCAAAGGGCTAAACCCAGGTCATCTCTAGGCCAGGTAAGGGGCAGTGATGGTCTATAACCTGCAGCATTTAATTCCAGATTTTCCCCCTTACTGGATGTGACCATTTTTCTATTTTATTTGTCACCTTTTAGTATACAAATATTATAATAGAAAACCTACTGCAACACATTTATCAAATTGATATGCTTTTATAATAAATTTGTGATTCAAACCCTGACTTAATGACATACTACCTTTACAAAGGTTTGCAAAAGATCTTTTGTATAACGTTTTATTTAAATAAATGTCATGAAACAAATAGTAATTACATTCTTGTTTACATTAGGCCACTTTAAATTATTTCCTTTAATGTCTCTTACAAACAAGAAAAAGGTGATCTCTCTCAATAAATTCTAGAAAACATTCATGACTTGCTTCCAAACCCACATGACAGCACAGCATGAGGAAGTCCAGCAGGCTGGTGGCTTCCCAGCCCCATTTGTGAGTAAGGACCACCACCGGCATTTCATTATCTAGACAGCAGAGTGTCTGATTATCAAGAATGCTTTGAATTCTTAAAGGACTCAGTACTGGGAAATATCTTTTGGGATAAGGTTTGTAGAATGTCACAATCTGTTTTATGGAAACAAGTGAGGGTCAAGGTTTCAATAGATAACTAGGTGATAGATGATCAGTCAACTTAGAAACGTTCTAAAGGGGCTTATAAATTCACGACCATCACATGTGTTTCCAGAAGAAGGAACAACTCAGATCAGTTTCTGACCCTTAGTCTTTTTTTTTCTTGTCTGCAAATTTTTTTTTATTGAAGTGTTGTTGACATACAATATTATATTAGTTTCAAGTGTAGGACATAAATTGTTGTGAAAATGTAGTGATTTGGCAATTACATACATTACCAAATGCTCACCTTAGTCACCATACAACACTGTTAAATATTACTGACTATATTCCCTCTGCTATACTTTTCATCCCTATGACTTATTTATTTTACAACTGGAAGTTTGTATCTCTTTATCTCCTTTGCCCATTTCATCCATCCTCCCAACACTCCCTTCTGGCAACCACCAGTTTATTCTCTGAATTTATGAGTCTGTTTCTGGCGTGTTTATTTGTTTTGATTTTTAGATTCTGTGTGTAAATGAAATCACATGGTATTTGTCTTTCTGTCTGACTTATTTCACTTAGCATAATACGGTGTAGGTCCATCCATGTCATGAATAGCAGAATTTCATTCCTTTATGGCTCAATAAAATTGCATAGTATATATGTGTCACATCATCTTCTTTTTTTTTTTTTTAGTATAGCTGACACACAATGTTACCTTAGTTTCAGGTGTACAATGTAATGATTCAGCTTCTTTATACTTTATGCTGTGCTCACCACAATATACCATATCTTCATCCATTCATCATCTATCAGTGGGTACTTGGGTTGCTTCCATATCTTGGCTGTTGTAAATATGCTACCGTAAACATAGAGATGCATGTATCCCTTTGAATTAGTGTTTTTGTTTTCTTTGGGTAAATACCCAGAAGTAGAATTATTGGATCAAATGGTATTTCTGTTTTCCAGAGTGTTTTCCAGAGTGGTTGTACCAATTTATATTCCCTCCAGCAGTGCATGAGGGTTCCATTTTCTCCACATCCTCATCAACACTTATTGTTTCTGGTCTTTTTGATACTAGCCATTTTGACTAGTGTGAGGTGATATCTCATTGTGGGTTCAATTTGCATTTTCTTCATGAATAGTGATGTTGAGCGTCTTTTCATGTGTCTGCTAGCCATTTCTTTGGAAAAATGTCTATTCAGGTACTCTGCACATTTTTAATTTATTTTAATTAATTTTTTTTTAAAGTAGACTCCATGTCCGGTGTGGAGCCCAACGTGGTGCTTAAACTCACGGCACTGAGATCAAGACCTGAGCTGAGACCAAGGGTTGGATGCTCAACCAACCGAGCCACCCAGGCGCCCCCTTCTGCCCATTTTTTAATTGGATTTTTTGGGGGTTTTGGTGTTGAGTCTGATCCTTATTCATTGTTAAAGAGTTTCCATGTATAATTTATATGCTTATCAGTTAGTTTCTGAAGGACCTGCAGGCTTGCCTGGGATCTTTGTCCTACCTCAAAGCATGTTCTTAGCCCTTAATACTAGAATGACCATCTTCTCAAGAGCATTTGTGGTTTTTAAGCTAGATAATTGATAAACCACATTTTGTCTACATTTGGGCAGGCCTACATCTCACCCCCTCCTTGCTGACATTCCTCTCACTCCCCACAACTGGTACTGGAATTCAGCCTGTACCTTCTAACTGGAGACCATGTCTCTCTAGTTAGAAAGGTGCCCACTTCTTCAGGAGCTGGACGTAACGCCTGAGCTTTGATCTGGAGCCTGCTGTCCTAAACCCTAGCTCCAATTTCTCCCACCCTTCCATCCCCCCAATTCAGATTTTCCTGCTTCCCAGGAGCCACCTCTGTAGGAACTATACAAAGGGAATTCTGCACCTCATGAATGACCCAAATTATGACTTCTTGGCTTTTGAGACAGGAAGAGCATGGTAGCATTTTTAGGCTAAAAAGCAAACCAGAAGATACCATGACAGCCTTTGGAAATTGCACAGAGGGTGTGGATTCCCTCAAAGAGGTGAGCATGTGCACCCAGATGGCGTGGGTTTTTATAACGTCTACACCATAGAGCCAGAAGGACCTGAGGGGCCACCTGCAAGCATAGCCCATGACCTTGTTGACTGACAGAACCACAGGATCGGGGCGCCTGGGTGGCACAGCGGTTAAGCGGCTGCCTTCGGCTCAGGGCGTGATCCCGGCGTTCTGGGATTGAGCCCCACATCAGGCTCCTCCGCTAGGAGCCTGCTTCTTCCTCTCCCACTCCCCTGCTTGTGTTCCCTCTCTCGCTGCCTGTCTCTCTCTGTAAAATAAATACATAAAATCTTTAAATAAAAAAAAACCCCACAGGATCATCCGCAGAACTTCCTCCAGCAATTGATTGACAGCTGTTTAACTTTTAAAACTTAAAAGCTGCTGTGCCATCTCTTCACAAAACCAAGATGACAAGAGTCCGTCTGGTCTACTTCCACAGGTCTGATCTCCACACTACCCGATCGCTGTAGCCGGCAAGAATCTCTGGGCAGCTGGAAGTGCGGGAGTCTCTGCCATCCGGTCTTCCCATGGGACCGGCTTGGCTGCAGAAACGGACCCGCGCAGTCTGCAGTCCGCGCGCACGGGGCTCTTTCAGAGAGAAACCTCAGCTCCCTTGCTCACCTGGAGCACCTGAGGGTGAAACCAGCTCGGCCACACAAATGCAAAACCCTCCCCATCCAGCCCTCCCGCTAGTAGCACCGACTCCGCCTCACGCTCGTTTTCAGTGCATCTGCTGTCCTGTGTGTGTGTGTGTGTGTGTGTGTGTGTGTGTGTGTGTGTGTGTTATTTTTAAGGAGAAAATAAAGTACAAATGTACTTGTCACAGACCGTTTGAATTCACTCATGTCCCTGGTGGGCCCCATCTGGTGTTTAGACATCCTCTGTGCTTGTGTGGCCTCCTGTCACGGGCGTGAACTTCTGTGAGCGTCACTGCCACAGAAGTGCTAGTCATGGCAAGATTCTGCACCGCAGGGTGAACGTGAATGGACTGGTCTTGATGTCCCATGTCAAGTCTGCTTCAGGGGCGCCTGGGTGGCGCAGTCGTTAAGCGGCTGCCTTCAGCTCAGGGCGTGATCCCGGCATTCTAGAATCGAGCCCCACATCAGGCTCCTCCGCTGGGAACCTGCTTCTCCCTCTTCCGCTCCCCCTGCTTGTGTTCCCTTTCTCGCTGGCTGTCTCTCTCTCTGTCAAATAAATAAAATCTTAAAAAAAAAAAAAGTCTGCTTTGTAGGGTTTAAAGAAAACTCCCAACTGGCAAGGCATGTAAACTTTATCCATTGTCAGGGGGTATTACTGAAGCTAGGCTTCATGTCTGTTTGCCCTGCTTATGTGAGTGCCTACCTCATAGGCGTAATTAGGACAGGAGATAAAGAGGCAAGGACAAGTGAGAGTGGGACGGGAGATCCAGCATGTCTCTGTATCTGTTTAGAGATGTCATGTAGTGCTGTGCCATTTCCACGGTGCCAACGTGCGTATCTTCAGGGATGTTAGGGGTAGTGGCTCACAGGACATCTAACTGTTTGCAGAAAAGCTCACAAAGAATCAGAACATAAGTGTTTTAAACCAAACCATTTTGGGGGCGCCTGTATGGGGGACGGGGAGCATAAGCACTCATTTATGGTGCGCTGCGATGGTTTTAGGAAGGCATCCAGGACTGGGAAGAGTCAGGTATGGGGAAAATCCCAACCTGCCTAGAGGAGGGAAGCTCACCTTTGCTGTCTCTCTCTACTACACCTGAGCTCTCCATTGGATATGTCTGTGTCTTTTTTGTCACTTTCCACAGCTTCTGATTCAACAATTACTTGCCAAACTGAACACTATAAAAATCCAGCAAAGAAAAGTATATGGAAAAGAAGTACATCAAAGAAAATGATACCTAAAATGCTAAAGACAACAGCAAAGGGCAGGTAGAGCAACAGGGATGCTATGCTTTAAAAACACCAATCACAAAACATAAGCTGGAAAAAAAAATCAAGGAGGAGGCATGTCCACACTTCATTTGGGTTTGAAGAGAATTCACGTTGGAAGCGTGGCTCAAATCTCCTGAGAACGTGTAACTCTATTGAAAGGTCTCCCAATCTGGTTGAATAAGGGAGATTTACAAAGAAGAGGAAGAGAAAATGGAGAGTCAATTCAGAAAACAAGACCACTCAGGAGATGTTCCAGGAATATGACTTGTTGCCAGATCTTCTCAGGTTCCAATTCTTTGGGAACTCGAGATTTTGAAATAGTGGGAATCAGAAAAGAATGTTTCACTCTGAGTAAAAAACTCGTAGAAAGCTTCATTTGTGCCTGCTTTTATGACTTTCCTAAAGAGACGGTAAGGGGAAAGTGGGGGAGGCGACAAGCTCTGGATTTGAAAGAAAGATTCTCTGTGACACCCTGGT
Organism: Ailuropoda melanoleuca; assembly: GCF_002007445.2. Taxonomy (NCBI): domain Eukaryota; kingdom Metazoa; phylum Chordata; class Mammalia; order Carnivora; family Ursidae; genus Ailuropoda; species Ailuropoda melanoleuca. The sequence continues at coordinate 63,769,442 of NC_048219.1, read as the reverse complement.
TACTTGCCCTGGGACCAATAAGGATGGAGTGCTCTACCAGCAGGCCTGCAAAGCTTATAGAGAAGGGAAGAAGGTGTTCCCTAGAAATATGGCAGTGTCACGTTGGTGGGGCAACTGTTTCAGGCACCAGAAAGACTTTGACCTCTGAGCCCAAGCTATGTGGGGCTTGGTTTCCTCAATGTGGTAATTCAGTGCCTCAGGAGATCCTGAGATTAATAGTTCGTGACTCCTGATGTTCACAGAGCAGAATTACTGTGACATTTTGTCCAAGGTCGATGTCAAGTTAGGGAAAGCTTAGGTACTAGAAGTTTCAGATTCATAGAACCACAGGTTTGTGGAACTGCAAAATACCTCAGTGCTCAAAAACTAAGCCCTTATCTAATTGTTTTGTTTTGTACTGTTTTATTGGAAAAGGAAACCAAGTCCTGGAAAAGAATAAAATACTTGGCTGGCCCTGCAGCCTTCCCTGCAGGCCCCACTCTGTTCCTTCTCCAGTTAGTTCATTCCCATGTCCAATGAGACATGCCCATCAGACCCAGAACTCTGGAATTCCCTTCCCAAATGTTCTAAAGTCTGCTCATAGGGCCTATGTGGGCCTCTTTCCTGGGTCATAGGTGGTCCTTGATCATGTGGGCTCATGTCTGTACGTGGCACATGAGGCCCTTTGGGAAAGCAGGAAAGGGAGGTGAGCCATGGGGCAGCTGGCTCTGTGCCAGCATAGCCCAATGGGGAGCTCCATGGAAACCAAGAAGTCAGAATTTCAATTTACATCATCATGAAGGTCATTATTTAGTAGTGTGATAGCTTCATTGATATTCTTAAAAAATTGAGACATATATGGCATAAGGACTCCCAAAAGGTACTCTCCTCAGAGCCTTTCCCAAAGCTCACCATGACACACACTCAGCTTTCTTTTTTTTTTTTTTAAAGATTTTATTTATTTATTTGACAGAGATAGAGACAGCTAGCGAGAGAGGGAACACAAGCAGGGGGAGTGGGAGAGGAAGAAGCAGGCTCATAGCAGAGGAGCCTGATGTGGGGCTCGATCCCATAACGCCGGGATCACGCCCTGAGCCGAAGGCAGACGCTTAACCGCTGTGCCACCCAGGCGCCCCCACACTCAGCTTTCTGGGCAGGTGCCTGATGTTAAGGTTCAGATGTATATGTCTTGTGGGGCTTTGCCTAAACTAGTCATCCTCTTGATCTTGTACGTGTGTAACTTTCATAAGGATCACAGTTTACTGTCACCAAATCCCATAGTCTTGGGTCATGGTGAGTTTCAGGAAGCACATTTCATCTACAAGCACAGATAGCACCTGGTCAGAGAGCATTTGAGGCACCCAGTTTAGCAGTGGTGCTATGTTTGTTTTCCACCAGATCCTGGCAATCTCTTCGGTCTCGAATGATACTGACTGCTGCCAGAGAGGCAAAGGGGTAACAGAGAAGAGAAAGAGGAAACTGAGGGTGCAAGAGGAACAGAAAAAAATTCAATGTTCCATTTTCTGGGAATTCAGCTGCAGAGAAGACACAGCCTCTATCTTCACGGTGTTAACATTCTCACGCAGGGGTCAGTGCACTTTCTGTAAAGATAGTCAACATTTTCCACGTTGCAGCTCATACAGTCTCCGGTTGAAACACTCAGGTTGGCTGTTGTGGCACAGAAGCAGCCGTAGGCAGTACCTAACGGAATGGGTGAGGCTGGCTTGGCCCACAGGCCATTCTGTCCCACCCGTTCCAGTGAGTAAGCAGAGGATTAGAGGGACAGTAAAAGAAGCTCCTGATGCCTTTTAGGGACCCCCAAACCACTTGTTGCCTTTCCCCTCTTATGCAGTAGGGACTTTAACTCCAATTGAGCAAAGATAATTCTTAGGATGGAGAATGGGGAAGATTTTCAAGCTCAGAAACTATCATTTTAGATCTCCAGTCTTGATCGATGCTTCAAAATACAAGCTGATCCTTATCGATAGCAACCGACAGCAGCCAGCCTGCAGGATGGTGTCACTGAGCTTGGCTTTTTACCTGCTTCACATCCACTGCGTCTCATGCAACAAGATACCAATTCCTGCCTCAAGCAGTGTCTAAGGGCCCGGCTCCACATATCCGTGTTTGTTCCCTCAGCTGATGAAAAAGCTCTATAGAAACAAAATAGAATGGCCAATAGACTGTTTAATATTTTAATTTGGGCTCTCAGGCAAAAATGTCAGGGAAGAACCAGGAAATCTGCATTATTTTTAGTCTCCTCTTTGGAGAAAGTTTCCCTTTCTTGGAGAACCCAGTGTTTTTTACTACTATAAAAATATAAGCAATGAGAACTACCAAATGCTAAGTAATTATAAGGCAATTTTATACTTTTTAAAAATTTTATCATCAGTCGCTGAGATTCTGACCTGATCTGTTTTCCTCTATTATAGGCATGACTTTTCTCCTCATCCTCAAACTCAGACTCAAAATCTCAGAGTCACCCTCCTCCTCCTTCTTCTTCTCTTCCTTCACACTCTGCATTTGGCCAGGTGAAGACGCAGCTTCCAGCATCACTACTAGGTCATTCCCAGCTGTCCTTCTTGTTTTGCTTTTATCACTGCCCTTTCTCCACTACCTTTACTACTTTTTGCCCGGGTGATGTTCCAGCTCTCACTGGGCTTGCCTGTCTTCTCTTCCACCCATTGATACTATACTCTGCTTCCTAAAATTGAGCTCTTGAATTCTGTTCAGTAATCCTTACTGAGCCGCTATTTTGAAACAGGCACTGGGAGACAATTACTGGGAGACAAGAACAAAGCTCCAACACCACTGGTTGGGAAGCTGTCCCAGAAACAAATCAGGTCAGTGCAGTAGGGAGAGAGTGCAATAGGCCGAATGTTTATGTCCCCTCAAACTTCATATGACGAAATCTAACCCCCAGTGTGATAGTATTTGGAGGTGGGGCCTTTGGGAGGTGATTAGGTCATGAAGGTAGAACCCTCATGAATGGGATTAGTGCCCTTACAAAAGAGACCCTAGAGAGCCCCCCTGCCCTTCTACCATGTATGGTTACAGGGAAAAGACAGCAATCTGTGAAATAGGAGGTGGGTCTTGACCAGACACAGAATCTGCCAGCACCTTGATCTGAGACTTCTAGCCTCCAAAACTGGGAGAAATAAATTTCTGCTGTTGATAAGCTACCCAGTCTGTGCGATTCCATGGTAGCAGTCTGAACAGACTGAGATAGAAGGAAGAGGGGGAAAAGAAGGAGAGAAAGAGAGAGAGAGAATATGAATGAATGACTTACAGGAGCCCAGAGAAAGCCCATTCAGTCCTGACAGGCAGAAAGTAGGAAGGAATAGGGAAGTCTTCCCAAAAGGACCATTCACCTATTCAAGTTTTCAGAGAATCTCATAACCCTCAGAATACGGTTCAAAACCCTCACCTTGGCATTAATAGCCTTTCTTTTGTCCCCAGTTCACCCTTTCAGCTTTATCTCTTGTCAGTCCCCATTATATAAGTATAATCCAGCCAAACCAAATCCCTAGAAGGTCTTCATTTTCCTATCTCCCTGTGTTTAATCACTTCTTCCCTCCTAGTATCCAGATATAAGGAACTCCTAAGATTCAATAAGGTAAGACAAACAGCCCAAAAGAAAAATGAACAAGGAATATGAATAGGCAGTTGACAGAAGAGGAAACTCAGATTGTCACTGAACATATGAAAAGATGCTTAATCTCACTAGTCATCAAGGAAATGGAAACCCAAATAACAGGATATGACTTCACACCTATCAGGCTGACAAAAATTAGAAAGTCAGATAATACTGCTTTCAGTCAGTTTGGGCTGTAACAAAGTACCACGGACTGGGTGGCTTATGAACAACAGAAACGTACTTCTCACGGTTCCAGCAGCCGGAGGTCAGGCGCCAACATGGTCAGGCTCTGGTGAGAGCCCCCTTCTGAGTTGCAGACTGCTGACTCTTTGTTGTATCCTCACAGGCAGAAAGAGAGTGAGCTAGCTTTCTAGCTTCCTCTTATAAGGGCACTCATCCCATTCATAAGAGCTCCACCATCAGGACCTAATTACCTCCCAAAGACCCCCACCTCCTAATACCATCCCACTGAGGTTAGATTTCAGTATATGAATGTTAGGGAAACACAAACATTCAATCCATAAAAAATATCAAACCCGGCAAGGTCATGGGGTTATGGGAACTCTCACTACTGGTGGGAGTATGTGGTGGTTGTCCCCAAGGCCACCCCTGTGTTCAGAGATTGGCTAGGAGGACTTACAGGATTCGGCATATAGTTGTAGTCATGGGTAAGGTTTATTACGGCAATGTAGTGTCCATTCTCTTCTCCCATAATGACAGAGTCATGGCGTGGTGTGTGGTTGCCCAGGTAGGGACTGCATTCCTCAAGACTTGTAGTAAGGTGTGGTCTTGTCACGGAGTTCACTCTAGAAGAACGAAGTGGAAGTGATCGTGTGCGCCATTGGAACAGGAGGGCCCCTCCATGCTCTCTTCCCCAATCTGCTGTCTGGGCTTGGTTTTGTGCTACCCCAGCTTCAACCATGGAAACAACCTCAAAGACTCAGGATGGTAAAGCTACAAGACAGAAGGACTCTGGGTTCCTGAGTGTGTGTATGTGTAGGGGAGAGGGGCAGAGCTGCCCAGGAAGGCAGCACACGCTCCTCCCAGACCATGAAGTGGCCCAAATTAGTTTATGTCTTTGTTATAGCAGCCTAGCTTGGCTGACTTAAGTAATGTGATAGAAATATCATTTTTGACTCCCCCAACAACCAAAACTGAGCCCTTCTAGACTCCAGCCAAGAAGCCAATGCTGTAACAGGCCCCTAGGCCCTGTGCATTGGCAGCAAGTGGTCCTGGATCAACTGCAAAGGAGTTTGCCTTAGAGGGGAAGTTAATGTGCTCTCCATCCCAGTGGGGAACCAACCTCGCTCCAAAGGAACTCAAGCAGCTGCCTGAGTTTGCTCTCAACAGAGCGAGCCTGGAAACCCTGGCTTAGAAGCACAGATGTCCTCAGGAGAACCCAGAACCCTTCCTGCAAGCCTGGGGTGGGCTGCCAGGAGCTCAGCAGCCAGCTCCACACTAACCACTTGGAACTTTTTTTCTAGGAGACACAGTAAGCAAGATCACTGGACCTGAAAACCAGCTGGGCTGTGTCAGATGGACCAGGGAGAGAGATTGTTTATCAAGCGGGATTGAAACCCCATAGGATTATCTTGTTCCCAAAAAGGCTACAAACAGCTCCCAAGGCATGTGAGTTCCAAATCCAACCAGCTACTCACCAGATAATATCTAGGGATCAAGGATCAGTTGTTACACACACACACACACACACACACACACACACACACATTTTTCGTTGGCAACAGGCTTTGGCTTTTATAACCACATTGTACTTGAATTTGCACAGAAGTGTTTTTTTTATTTTTAATAACTATAAATAATGAATGTCTATTTTTGATGTTCTATAAAAAATAGAAAAACTATCTGAGGTGTTCAGGCAGAGGGAAACTAGAGTATCTGACCCTTGACCTTGCAGAAAGGAATGTGGAATTTGCCCAAAGATGCGACTGTGAAGATATTTTCAATGCTTAGCATTTTCAACAATTTTCAGCCTGTCCCTAAGACACAGCCTGGACTCTTCGTTAGAGCCAGTAAAAAAGAAAAGATTTAAGAAACTTGCCCAAGGCCAGAGGGAAACTCAATGTCAGAGCCAGAATCAGGCTCAAGTCTTGATGGCCCCCCTCCCGTCTTCAGCCCACGCTCACACCTTCCACCCTTTTAATTAAAAAGAAGAGCAGAGAAACAGATAGGTATCAAGCAAAGGCCAAAACTGCATGTGGATGCTTGTCAGACTCTCTGCTCAGAAAGCATAGTATTTCTGTAATTACCCAAAATTACTGGAAAGAAGGAAGGACGGAAAGGGAGATGTTGTGGTGCTTAAAACACTAACGAGAAGCAGAGCTTGGGATTCGACAGTAGACTAGGTGGAGGTGGGATTTGAAACAGTGCTGTAACTGTGAGCAGGGAGACCTGCTGGCCGAGGTCATGCATGGAGCGAGGCGGGGAGCATCAGGCCCAGGATAGAAGCTGGGGCACATGGGGTCAGTAGTGGCTCATGACACTTCCCAACAGCATGGCAAACCCGATGAACAAACCTTGTTTCATTCAACTCTGTGATGAGGTGAAAAGCATGGCAGATACTGACTAAACTTGCAGTGAAGAGACGAAAGGATTTAAGCACAATCAAGAAGTGGAAGTGGTGAGACACTTGGAATAAACACTCTGGAGCTGACACACCCTGGGGCTCCGGGAACAGACTCCATCTACACAGGGAGGCTGCACAGGGCCTTCCTGTCAGGCCACAGCTGAAAAAGGCAGGCGGAGGGAAAGCAGGTGGCAGGTGTTTAGGGACCCGTGTCTCATCTCAGAGACACCTGCAAAAGGAAAGAGGCTCACCACCTTAAGAGTGTCGAGAAAGTTTCAAACACTCAAACGCACAGGCCTACCGTTCCGTGATCTGACTCCACATGGGGCACAAGAGATAAAGAAAATTTATGGTTGGACAGAGCTGAAAGAGGGATGGTGGCCTCTTTTAAAATCTCACAAAGCCATGGTCAGTAGCAGAGTCCGAGAAGGGAGGCTGGAACCAGAAAGCTTGCTTCCTCTCTCTGCTCTCAGCTATATGAGGTCACAAGACAATTCAGCAGTGTGCACCCAAGAAGAGGGCCCTCACCAGAACTCCACCCTGCTGGCACCATCCTCTGGAACTTCCAGCCTCCAGAACCGTGAGAAATGCATTTCTGTTGTTTTATTTAAAAAGGGATGAGGGGGTTAAGACTGTTGTCAAGGGGCTTTTTGATGCCAGGCCCAGATGCCCACCCCCCCGTGGGTGCCATGTTTCCATGAACACACACACAGGGCCCACAACTAGTCTTCAGTGGACTGCCCAAAACAAGGCCTTCATTGTCAAACCTCATCACGGAAGCCTGCCATGCTGTCCCCAGAGCTCCAGGAGGGTGATGCTAGCCCTACCTTTTCCAAACGCCTCACAGTTCTTGGCCCAGTTTTTATCTGGTTCCTGACTCTTGATGATGGCGGTGTTCACAGTTGCTGCCTTCGGGACTTGGTGACATCACTTGTTCTTAGGAGTGCCAACCATTGGTGTGCCTGCCAAGACTGACCCAGACCTCTGACTCCTTTCTCCTTGATAGTTCTGGGGTACCGCCTCTATCTTAGTTTCAGCCTCTAGGTTGCTGACTCCCAGCTATAACTTACCATCACCCCCACCACCCCAGTACCCTACCAGTCCAACCCCAGACCTGTGAGCATGGTTTTGCATAGTTTAACTGGACAGGACCACAGTGGGACTTGTGATTGTACCTCCATTTGTAGTTTGCTGTTTAGATGACGCCTGACGTCTCTACTAAAGTGTATGTCCTTGGTCTCACTGCCTTAGCTTCCTCTGTGTCAATCCCTTTGCTGTCCTTAAGAGAATTTCAGTACCACTACTACTATTTGAGGTCTGTAAGATGTACTCAGCACAGCAGACCCACGTCTCTGGTACCTCTAACTTGAGAACTTGATTCATTTGCAACTGTTCCTGAGCCTCTACTCGGGCCAGGAGGCATAGTAGCAAACCAGGGGCAAGACTTGGCCCCCATCGTCATAGTCCAATGGGGAGAAAGACGAGTACCCAAATGGTTAGGAGTCAGCGTAAGCCCCACAAAGAGGTAAGTAGAGAAGGCACGCCTAACCCAAAGGAGACCTGACTGAGTACCTTGTTAAAAGGGATAAAAGAATAACAGAGGGAAGGGGGAGGGGAATTGGCAGAGAGCATGTTCGAAGCAGTGGGAGCAATATGGGGTGAGAGACCCCAATTCTCAGCAGTGCATCAGTTTGGCTAGAAGCAGGGAGCGCAGGGTGGGTGGGTGCTTCCAGGGAGATGAGAAGATAGAGACAGGCAGATCCACATTCTGGTGGGTCTTATACTCCAGGCTAAGCGGTTTGGACCTTATCCCGTAATGTACTATGGTCTCAAGCTTTAGTGTACATAAGACTCTCTGGGGGAGGGGCATCTTTGTGGTCAGTCGGTCGGGCATCTGCCTTCGGCTCAGGTCATGATCCTGCAGTTGAGTCCTGCATCGGGCTTGCTGCTCGGTGGGGAGCCTGCTTCTCCCTCTCCCTCTGCCCTTCCCCTGCACCCCCTCATACTCTGTCTCACTCTCTCTCAAATAAATAAAGAAAATATTTTTTTAAAAAAGGAAGAAAGAAAAAGAAACACTCTGTGGGGGAGTTTGTTTTAACTGTGGTTTAACTGTGGTTCCCAAACACTGCACAAAGAAATTCGGATTCAGCGGGTCAGGGAGTGGACCCAGGAACCTGCATTTTAATAACCACTCCCTGTGCTGGTGAGTTTGTTGAGAGGACCACTGGGCAACACTTTTCTAAATGCAGCTGTAGGGGATGTAGAGCCGTAGAGGGGTGGCGTGATCAGATCTGTTTCAGAAAAGTCACTCTGGCAGAAAGTACCCCATCCATGCTCACTCAGCAAAGCCCCCTAATCCTCTGATAATCCCCCAGTAACCTCCTGCTGCCCATGGGTTGTAGAGCTCGGAGTTGGCTCTGAAAGAGACAGACTCCCGACAAGAGAGGCCACTGGGGGGGTCATGCCTTAGTACTCCTGGACTGTTTTCCTTGTGACATCTGTAGCCCCAAAAGCCAGGCAACGAGGAGTGCTGGCTGTGAAAACAGGAAAGCCTTGGGCCCCACATCCACTGAGGGATTTCTAGGTTCTAGAGAATGCAGGCTCTGCTGGGGGCTGGGGCCTGGAGTAAGTCCAGGTCTGATTTCCTCAGTGCTCCAGGAGCTCTGGACAGGACAGGGCCTGTGCTCACTTGGTTAACAAAGGCCCAGGGGAAATTTGGGTGCAGGCCAGGTCAGCTATTTACCTGAAATGCCAATTATATCATTTCAGAGAATGGAACCCACCCTGATTCGTGTAGCCTCGTTTCCTGCTGCCAGTGGTGATGAACACATTGATAAATATTTTGTGGTGGCTACAACAATGACATTCCAACCAGGAGCCTGCCCACTCGCTCCTTGGAACCGCCTGATCGATGGAACCGGATTTCTACACAAATTGCCTTCTCATTATCTGGTGACTCTGAGCCTGGTAAGAAACCCAAGCTGACTGATACTGGCTGACAGCACAGAGGGCTGGGTAATGCTCCCATTACCTTGGTGCTCACCGCCCCCCGCACACCCCGGGATGAACCTTCATGAACCTTCGGAGCCCAGCACCAGTCCCATCCTCCCTGCCTCTCCCTCGGCAAAGCTGCAGCTCCCCCAGAGTTGCACAATGCTGTAGTCAGTAACATTTCCTTTCATATTCTACCATCTCAGAGGCCAAGAACCATACATCTCAGGCTTCTTTTTTCTGACTTCCTGAACCAAGAGCAGCCGCTCAGAGGAACAGGTCTGAAACAACCACGAGGCCTCTGTCTGGGCCCATGTTCAGCCCCTGAGCCAACGTCCTGACAGCTCAGCTCTGCAGCCACCTAGTCACCAGCCTCTAGACCAAGACATCTGTTACCTGAACACTCCCTAGATTTAAAAAAAAGCTTTTTTTTCTTTATGCTTAACTGGATTGCCCCATCACTAGCTGAATCCTGACTGGCATTTGCTGAGACTAAACCTCATTGACACTCTGGTGGAACACCATTGAGGATCTAGAGAAGAAAATGGAAAAATAATCACGTTCAGTTGCTTTAAAAAGGCAGCAGGAGATGATTCCATTTATAGCAGCTGCAAGGTAACTAACTCAAATATTTTGGCTTTCTGTGTCAACTTGTCTGTCAGTTTCTAGCCCATAAATGTTTAAATACCATTTGCATGTGATCTAATGATGTTTGTGAGTGTGTTCTCAATACCTAAAAAAATCTAAGAAACATCAACCTGCTATCATCAATCAAAGGTAAGTTTCACTAAAGGTATCAAAAATATTTATCATTAACAATGAGTCTATAAAGAGTCAAGCATTTGTAACCAACTTGCAATACCGAATAGATAGAGATGGCTATCAAAGATACTACTCTACTCTAAAGAACTAAAAGAATAATGTCATTACAGTTCATTAACATGTGAGTAGTTGAGTGGTTGACCTTAGTGGGACCTGGTCAAGAGCCCTGTGTCTTGGTACAGAGGCCAAGAAGTCAGCACAATCCAGTGATGAACGTCTCTCTGCTGTCTGTGATGTCTGGGGACAGGGGTTTGTGACTCACCCAAATGGCGGTCACTGTCACCACCCACTGTGATCGGGAATAAAGACACCTGAAACCTCGAGAGAACTTTAAGATTTAGGATTCAGGAATTTGCTTATTCTAATTAAAATAAACCTTTAAGTAGTCTTCAGAATGCAGTCTTTAAATGCAGTCTTTTATAGATAGCTATTTTGTCAAAAATAAGGACATATGTGTCAGATTCTTTCACATACACAAAATTCATTCCATGTCATTTAATTCTAGATATTATTATCCCAACTTTTATTAAGAGGATTGACCTGAGGCTCAGAGAGACTTAAGATCATATAACTGGTAAGTCACAGAGTTGGGATTCACCCAGATCTGTCTGCCCAATTTCCACATTCTTTCTGCTACTCTTTCTATTACACCACACCTATGATACCTAGGTTTCCTCCTTTATCCAGAAGACACAGTTGTTTCTCGGTCTTATGGTCAAGAGTTTCCACCTGGTGTAGACCAAAATTACAAAAAAAAACCTCTACATACTGGTCATATGTGTCCTACTGGTCTAGGATATCCCTAGCATATTTATACCAGTGCCATTAAGGGCAGAACCAAAGGTCAGGGGGCCCCACTGCCACACCTGTATCCTTCCCACGTGCCCTCAGCACAGGGACACTACTAGGAAGCACAGGACAAGCTTTCAGACACCAATGACATCAGTGAGTTTCAGGAGATCAATATTTACTCATGTACACAAACAGCTGTGTTGCCCTTCGTCTTACAGCCATATAAAAGGCTTTTATATGCACCTGGCTGCTTCCTCTCAGAGACTGTATTATCAGACAGGTTGGGCTGAGTCCTTCCCATTTCAAATTGTCCCTCCACTTATAAACTCCAGTTGCCCCAGACTGTAATAATTGTATGGCAAAGGCTGTGACTCCCTAACCACCCCACCCCATGGCAGACAGAGCAGGCTAAAGAGACATAAGAGGAATGATGAGCACATAAATATTTGTCAAGTTCCCATCATGAGCCAAAGGTTTCAAAATAATCCTGTGAAGTAGTTATTCTTGCCCTGCTTTTTAGAGGAGGCCACCCAAACTCTGGGAGATTGAATTATCTATCAGGCTCATAGAGCTAATGAGAGGCAAAGCTAAGATTTGAACCTAAGTCTGTCTCTCTTACACCCATAGGTTTAGAGGACTGTGTTCAGAGCTGTGTTTTGTTGCATATGGGGCAAGCTGAAGAATCACTGTAGACCACCAGGACTGTGTTTCAGACCCCTCTGAAACAGGAGTCTCCTGCCCACAATGTCTCTCTGTACCCCGGGGGGCTGGGGGGAAATGAGTTCTGAGCTGCTCTGAGCCCCTAAGATCATTGATGTCTCCTAGCTAACCTCATCAGTGAGGATACCTTATTCTCTTTCTTTTTTTTTTTTTAAGATGGAGAGCAAGAGAGAGAATTGGGGGGCAGAGAGAGGGAGGGAGAATCTTAAGCAGGCTCCACATCCAGTGTGGAGCCCAACATGGGGCTCAATCTCATGACCCTCAGGTTATCACCTGAGCTGAAATCAAGAGTTGGATGCTTAACTGACTGAGCTACCCAGGCGCCCCTACGTTATTCTATTTCATTTAATGGTTGTGTCTTTAATGGTTTTGAAGTTACCTCATATCATTTCATTTAATATAATTTACTCTTCCTCACATTGTGATGAAGGTATTCTTATTCATAACATACTTCTTTCTGACCATAGCTAAATTTATGCTGAGGTGGTGACTAGTGGTAGGGCCCTACATAGCTTCAGGATGGGGGCTGGTCACCAGAGGGAGGAGAGATTAGATCTGGGGAGGGGAGAATGGCTGAAAATCAAGTTCAATCCCTAATTGCCATGATTTAATCAAGCATGCTTATATAATGAAACTCCATATAAAAACTCTAAACAACAGAGTTTGGGGAGCTTCTAATTGTTAAATATAATCACATGCTGGGAGCATGGTGTGCCCTTATTCCACCAGGAAAAAAACTCCTACACTGGAGACCTTTCTGGACCTCATCCTATATACCTCTTCAGCTGGTCCAGATACATTCTTTACAATAAACTGTGATACCAAGTTCCTGTGATAAATTCCTGAGTTCTGTGTGTTGTTCTAGCAAATTATCAAACTTGAGGGCATGGGAGGATCATGGGAGCCCCCAGTTTTGTAGTCACCTGGGAAGAAATGCTGGTAGCCTGGAGACCCCGTTTGTAGTTGACATCTAAAGGCGGACAGTCTTGTGAGACTGAGCTCTTAACCTGTGGGGTCTACACTAACTTTGAACAGTCAGTGTCGAAATTGAGTTGAACTGCTGGACACCCAGTTGGTATTGGAGAATCGGTTATTGATGGAAAATGACATACTTATGCTCCTAGAAAAGTACCTGGCACATAATAGGCACTCAATAAATATTTGCTGAATAGATGAATGGAAGGAATGTCATCTCCCCTACTCAGAACTGCCATTAATGTTCTCCTCTTTTGGCCATCATCTTCTTGGGCATCTGTACATCCTTCCTAATGGCTCTCTGACAATCTGACAAGTAAATATTTTTGAGGCCCCAACAAGTGCCAGGTTCAAAGAGGTACCATCATTGATGAAGTTAGCCAAGAGTCATCGAGGATCTTAGGATCTTAGGGCAGATCAGAACTCATAGTTACTTGCCCACTCCCCCCCAGGGAAGGGCTGGACCTTGTGGGCGGGAGAGTCCCGGCCCCCTCTGAAGTGCAGTCCACAGGCAACAAAATGAACACATCCAAACTTCTGAAGCCTGGACTAACATCACACAGAAAATACTGGCTCTAAAGACACAAAGTCTGAGAGTCATTCTCAGCGGGAAGCAGATGGAGCCACAAGCTGGCCAAGAGCAAAATCCTCTATGTTTTCAGCAAACAAGCTTCTCCTACACAGGGCATCCAAGAGCTAGCGAAGTCTCTTGGTCTATCTCTTTTATCTTTCAGCTTCTACACACAACTTTTTGGGGAATTTTAAAGATTTTACTTATTTATTTATGAGCGAGAGCACGAGAGGAGGGAGAAGCAGAGACGGGGAGAGAGAGAGAATCTGAAGCCGACTCTGTTCTGAGCATGGAGCCTGATGCAGGGCTCGATCTCTCAACCGTGAGATCGTGACCTGAACCAAAACCAGGAGCTGGATGCTTAACTGACTGAGCCACCCAGGTGCCCCTGGGGAATTTTTAAGAAATTCCACCTACCACACAACATTCACAAGAACAATTTCCAGATAGGTGAAAGTGTTTAACTTAAATATATAACTCCTACATTACTAGAAAAGAATATTACTGTAGTCTTGTGGTGGAAGAATCCTTAACACAGAGGTAAAAAAGGAAAAATTAGGTAGATCAGATGAAATAAATTGTGAACCTTCTTAAGGACAAAGGATAAGACTAACAATGTAAAGATAAACTGATACAAATATTCTCAATGTAGATTAATAGTGATCATACATAAAGGCTAATAATATGCAATACTGATAATACATAAAGAGCTGCTGCAAATTAATATAAACCCCTTGAGGACAAAGAACAAGAAAGAAGAGACTTTTCTTTGTGAGAGGGGCCAAGGGCCAAAAAAAGGGTAAGGAACAGTAAGAAAGAAGAGCACCTCCCCTTCCACTTGATGCCCAGACCAACTTTGAGGCCCTTACTGGAGGCATTAGCAGCAGAAATTGATGGGACCATTCGGGAGAGATGTCAAGACTCGGGATCGAGGCAGAGCAGCTTTGGGGCCCCCAATGACAAAGGGTGGTTGGCACGTGGTGAGCAGATGGCCTTTCCCCCATATCTGCTTGAAGCTCAGTGTCCTAAGTCTGCCAACCAAGGATTGGAAACTTTGGAAACATGCAACCCATGACAGGGACTTTGGTGTTTGGCTTCTGTGAATTTCTTCAAGCTTCTCTGAGCAGTGGATACACAAGAAACAGAGAAATTGCTACATGGAGGGACAATTGACAGGTTTATGGACCCAGGTGAGGCACCCTTTTGGGGACTTACAAAAAGAACTGGAGGACAGTTTAAGGGGCCAGAGAGCCTATTTTTGCATGGGATCCTGCAATAGAAGCTATCTGGAGATATAGATATATATACATAAACACACACACACACATTCTTTTTAAAGTCTGGAAGGATAATGGTTTTCTTAGGGAAATGGGATTATAAGAGGAAGCAGGAAATTCCACTTTCTATTGTATACACTTCTGCGATGTTTAATTTTTTGTAAGGAACATATATTACTTTCGTAATAGTAACATACAAGAAGACAGTCCCGTTTAGAAAAACAAACAAACAAACAATACACTGGACACAGCCCTCGGCTTTCAAGTGCGCTGGTGACAGACGGCACAAGTCTGCAATCACGCCACCAAGTGTGTTGCAGCCTGTGGCAGGGAATAAAGCACAGAGCAGCGGGATTCACGGCAGCTTCCATACCCCAGTGTCTGCAACTGAACCATGTCCAAGGGCAAAAGCTGGTTTGTTGGCCAGCGTGGAGTGGCAGGGTTAGTTATTATCCCCGGCGTAGAGGCCCCGACTTGTTCTGCCTCTAGAGTTTAAAAAAAAAAAAAAAAAACCACCTTCTTTTGCGGGCAGTCCCCATAGGGTCCAAAGGGTTCGTCTCTAGCACACGCTTACGCTGCAAGCAAGAGATGGAATCCAGGTCCCACGCACTGCTGCTCTCATGAGAACGTGGGACATCTTCATCAAGATTCACAAGGCGTGGACCCTGACTTCCTCTCCAGCCTATCTCTCCCCTCTTCCAGCTCCTGCTCCAGGCAGAAACTAGGTGCTGCCCCCAAACTGTCTCCTCTCTAACCTGGAGCCCCTCACCTGCCCCTTCACTCCGTCTTCCGTTCCCAACTGCGCTATTACCCCCTTGCAGAGTCCTCCCAGCGGCCCCCCACTAGTGCGATCCCATTAGCTGTGCTCCTGGAACACCCTGGGTCATCCCCGGAAACATTACCACTCTGCAGAATGGTTGCTTGATGACATGCCCATGGCTCCCATCAGCCAGGTAGCTGTTGTCCTGGCAAGGGTGATAGACTCACCACAGTAACCTCCAGGTCTGGGCGTCAGACTCCATAAACATGTGCTGAATGAGTAACCTGCTGGCCCAGCCTGACCTTCCAGACAGCCTCAAGGCAGGCGCCACTGTGCTCTCACCGGCTCACCCGTAAGCTCCTCGGAGTCACCCAGGGGGAGACGGTGGCAAGACTCCAACAAGTAAGCGCACTTCCTAAGGCATCTCACCTGGAAGAGAAACTGCAACACCAAGAGGGAGTTATGCACCCACAGAGGTGACGGCACTGCGGACCTTCTCCCCAAAGTTCTACCTGTGTCAGTTTACCAGGAACAAAGAGGAGTTGCAGGGCCCTGGCCGGGCAGAGGAAAGCATATACCAAGGGACTGGAGCTGGGATTCTGACTCCACCCCACAGCACTGTAAGTTCGGGCAAATCCCCGGGCCTGTGAAGTAAAGGGCTGGGTCAGGTGCTAGCTAAAATCCTGGGAGGAGAGGTAGGAGAGAAGCTGACCGACCCAAAAAGCACATCAGTTGGGCTCCAACCAACTTTGACCTCAGCCCGGATACAGCCCAACTCAAATCCTCCTCCCTAAAAGCAACCACCCGACAGTCAACATCTACGGTCTGGGCCACCGGGCAAAAATCCCACCAAGGCCCTGCAGCGGCTGCTTTTTACAAACAAACAAATCTAGACCAGACGGGTACTTTCCTTTAAGAGGAAGGACACATGCCCCCTCACACCCCATTCCCCACAGTACAAATTGTGCTCGGACCTTATTTCTACCAAAACCAGGCAATTACCAGCCCCACGGTGCTGGGCTGGGTCACCAGCCTGAGCCTCCCTCCATGAGACACCTCTGGAGGCAAATTCACGCTGCCTTTCCAAGGCACTGGGGTTGGGAAGCTGCTGACCGCGTTATTAAGAAGAGGGGAACACATCTATTCCCATGGATTTCCCCAAGCTGGGGGGCAGGGAGGAAGGAAAGCGTATGCTGATGTTCTTCCTCTGTCCTACCAAATGCACCACTTAGGCATTGATCGGACACGAGTTCAAGTCCTGATTCTGCCACTCTCTACTTACTTAACTTTGGGCCAGTTGCCAGCCTCTCTGCATCTGTTTCGCATCTGTGGAGTTGGGGTATAACGCCCACCCGGAAGGGCTGTCTGGACAGGCCGTTACAAGCATTAAATGAAATGCCTGTCAAACATCCAGCTCAGGGCCTGCCAGGCGCACATAAGTGCTTAGCAAACGCTAGCAGCCTGGAAATGTCTGGCACGGAGCAAGGGGGCTTAAGTTTCTAAAAGAATTTCCCCCATGAATCATGGTCAGGACCAAATCCTGATCCCACAGCCCGGAATTCAGGGCCTGTCCTGCCCCCTCCCTTCCTGCCCCCTGGTTGCAGCTACTTGTGATTACACAACTGAGCTCAGAATTGTGACAATGAAAACCCCCCTGCAGAGACCGGCCTGCTGCTGACCACAGCCGCAGGCCCCCAAGCTCAGGAGTCCCCATCGCTCAGATCTGCCCTGGGCGGCACAGCCGTGAGATCAGGCCGCCCAATTTCAAGTTACTGACTTGGAGCCTGTGGTGCTTCTGCCCCAGGGAGCTTTTGCTTACTCACAGCGGAACCTTTAGAGTAGTTACTTTTTAACCTCCTGAAAAGTCCCTGCAGCCTGCTTTGCGGGGAGTGGTGAGCACCTGGAAGTTAGGAACACCTTCGGGGTGCGTGATAATGAATGGCCCTTGGACAGAGAGGTGAGTCCTCCAGCGCCTCTGCCAGCTCTGGGCCAATAAATCTTTTTGTTTGATTTAGGTTGGCTTTAGTTTCTTATATTTAAATAAAACCAAAGGATCAAGATGGGGGCAGGCAATAGGGCGAATAAAGACTAACGCCCCACAGGTCAGTGAGGGTCCTCAGCCAAACTCTCCTTGGCTTGGTTAATATATAAGCCAGTGATTAACCTGCTCTAGCACATTCTATTCTGTAGCTCAGAAGGGATCCTCCTCTTTACAAGGGACATAGACATTGGATCAGTAGCTTCGGTCCCTATCCAACTTCCCTGTGTCTGTCTGCTCTGTGTGGTAGGTGACAAGACCACCTCCGACCCCACAGTCACTTCTGGGACACCTCCAAGATCAGAAAGGATCCAGAGGCCAAAAGAAGTCTCTAGGGCCCTGCTGAACCAAGTTGGCCCATGAGGGCATGGTGTATGCCTGGCAGTATGCCAACCACTTTCCATGTATGTCCTCAGTTAGTCCTCATAACGCCATACTGTGGAACTGTTATTAGTGTGAAGGCTCAGAGAGGTTAAGTGGCCTGCTCAAGAAACCGGCAGAAATAATCTTAAACCCTCAACCTGATGCAGGAGGGTATCCTATAACACTGCCTTTACCATTTTACTACAAATTACACATGATGTAGTCTTTCCAAAAATTAGGTACTCAGTGAGCAGTGGAGTTATTTGGGAAGGCTTGGAAAAGGGGGAGGATTTGGAGGGCCCCAGGGGAAGGGGAAGAAGCAAGCACCCCCGTGTTGGGAAGGAGCCCTACATGTGCAGGAAGCAGGGGTAAGACCAAGCACAGACTTTTCCACAGCAAAGTTGGATCTAATCTATAAGTTAAAGGCTACCTGAACGTGTATGGATGAGGGCTATCAAAACACCTGTTCATTTGAGCGGCTCTTATAAATGCCTCGCCCTGGCACCAGGACAAGAGAGCTGTGGAGCAGGCATGTGTCTTCCCAAGCAGTTCTCCTCAGCCAACCTCTGCTGACATTCCGTTCCCTCCACAGATGCATTGCAAAGTGGGGCGGCTCATGAGAGCTTCCTGCGCATAAGCTCTTTAGACTCAAAATCCTTTTTCAAAAAAGTTCCTCTTTCTTTGCTCTTTGGACATTCCACTGTTTAGATGGTTCTGCAAGTTTAATTTCTTCAATTTTTGGCATTGACAGAAAGTTTTGCTTTTGTTTTTAACAGACTTCTACAAATCAAACTCTTCGTATTTCTCTTAAATTGAGGTCATCTGGGTGACAAGTTCAAGATTCAGAACAAGACATGTTCTAGGTTGTCCTGACACAACAAGAGAGGACTGTCACTACATGACTGAGCCCCCAGCTCCCTGTGGGGAAATGTTGAGCCCATGCAGTCAGCCTCCACCTCCCACATAGTGTGAGTCCCTCCCTCCTCAGGCCCTCAGCCCTAGGTCTGTGCCTCTCCTGAAGGCCCTGCCTCTGACCTCGTATATCTCTGTGACCAGACCACCATGCATGGAGTTTCTGGAGGTGAGTGTCATGCTTCAACCATTCTTCCAACAAGTAGGCCTTATTTCCTCTAGGGCAAGGAAATTGCTGGGTCCTAGAATACAGCTGTGAGCAGACTGTCTTGGTATTATTGCAAAGGCATCTTACTTAGGAGTATAGACTCTGGAGCTAGACTGCCTGGATCAGAATCCCAGCTTTCCCCCATGCTAATGATGTGACCCTGGGAAAGTCACCTGCGTCTTTTAGTTTCCTCATGTATACAGTGGTGATGACAACAGTACCTACCTCAGAGCAATGAGAGAGCTAAGTGAACTCGTATTTATGTGGATTCATGTGTAAGTGAATTCACTGCAGACACGTGGGTGGCTCAGTCGGTTACACATCTGCCTTCGGCTCGGGTCATGATCCCAGGATCCTGGAATCGAAACCCACGTTGGGCTCCCTGCTCAACAGGGAGTCTGCTTCTCCCTCTCCCTCTGCTTTTTCCCCTGCTTGTGCTCGCTCGTGCGCTCTAATAAACAAATAAAATCTTTTTTAAAAAGGTTAAAAAAATAAGTGAATTCCCTGTGTTATGATTAGTAGCCAGTGAGTCCTATGTAGAAGTTATTACGACAGACCGTAGTGCTAACGAAACAAACCTATACGATAACACGTCAGGGCTCTCTACGGCAAGGGTCAGTACAAGATGCTTAGGGAGCACACAAGAGGGACGCAGAACCCAGACAGGAGGGCTTCCCAAACAATGTCACACTTTAAGCAGAGACTAAAAGAATCAGATAACCTCAATAGTGAGGGGATGTGAGGACAGGGAGAAGAGCGCTCCAGAATGAGGGAAAAGCATGGATGAGGGCATGGAGGCAAAAATCCATGCTTTCATTGGCAAGTTTGCTTCATTTAAAGAAATAAACTGTAAGTCAGTCACTAAATGACCGTTATTACACAATTTGTAATGTGTCTTAACCATCAAGGTACCAACAGCAAAGAATTCAGACTCAGACAAGGAAGAACAAGTCTGAACTGAATTTATCTTTGAAGGTTATGCCAATGAGGTCAGCATGGCTCACGAGGTTCTCTTTATTTTCAATAGGAAACAGACATTTGTGGACCTCACAATTCTGGGTTAATTGGATCATTTCTTGGCAGATTTCTGATCATAGCAGAGTCTTGGTTTTTGCTCCCCACCTCTGTCCCCAGCACAGCACCTTGCATGGGTAGTTACAGAACAAAGCCTTTTTTTCTTTTATACCCAAATGTGCTGAATTTTAGTTTGCATTCTAATTTTTTTTTTAACAATGCTTTTTAGATGGCGAATGTTACAAAGAATTTTGCCAATGCCCAGTGCTTCTCTTCCTACTCAAGTCACAGGAGGCAAGTTTGGGCCCGCCTCTGATCTCTTGGAGCAGCAGGCTAATCTCGAAGATGATCTCACTGCAGAGCTGTGTTTTATAATCAGCTAACAAATCTCAGCATGAACTGAGAGCGAAGGTTAGAAAGACAATAAAAATATAAACAAGCCATGATTGTACAAGTCAAGTCAGTTCAGAGAACCAGCTGGACCTATGATTAGATTTTAAGAAAACTATAGGAGGACAAATCTTGCCAGTAGGTAAGAATCCTTCTCAGGAGGCCAGCAAAGTCATTTCTTTTTTTTTTTTTTTTAAAATTTATTTATTTATTTGAGGGAGAAGGGCAGAGGAAGAAGGAGAATCCTCAAGGAGNGCAGAGGGAGAAGGAGAGAATCTCAAGCTGAAATCAAGAGTCAGATGCTTAACCAACTGAGCCACCCAGGCACCCCTTCTTTTTTTATTTTTTTTAAGATTTATTTATTTATTTGAGGGAGAAGGGCAGAGGAAGAAGGAGAATCCTCAAGGAGACTCCCCACTAAGCACTGAGCCCCATGTGGGGCTTGATCCCAGGGCCCTGAGATCATGACCTGAACCAAAATCAAGAACCAGCTGCTTAACCGACTGAGTCACCCAGGCACCCCCTGCAAAGCCTTTTGTTATGAACAAATAAGAATTTGTAGTTCCTGAGATAATAAACAAAGAAAAAGGATTTTAAAATTCATCTAAGCCACGGATTTTCAAACAGGTTTTGCCTGAGGGAACCCTTTGTTCAAACTAGATATTACCAACATGTGTAAACAAATAAAACACACCAAGACAGAGCTGCTCTGGTGAAAGGCAGGATCCAGGCCCCAATTCTAGCTGTGGCCCCACTACCCTTGAGCACTTCTAAAACCACTCATTGTATTCTAACCCACTGCCCCTGTCATTTTTTCAGAAGAAAAGCCTGAGGCTGAGAAGAGAATATTTGACTTGTCCTAGGTCACACAGCTAGTTGCTAGCAGAGCCAATATAAGTTCCTATGTCTACTGCTCCAAATACAGTGACCCTTCCACGACAGCACTCAGATGGCAGGGGGAGCAGATGAGTTCACTGGGAGCAGCAAAGATGGCCCAGAAGGCAAGATACCTGCGCAGTGTTTCCAAGGGTGGGTTTGTCACCAGGCTGACAGGATAGGGGAGGCTTCTCATTCAGAGTACAGAAACAGGTTTTATTTATTTATTTCTTTATTTTAAAGATTTTATTTATTTATTTGACAGAGAGAGAGAGAGCACAACCAGGGGGAGTGGTAGGCAGAGGGAAAGGGAGAAGAAGGCTTCCTGCAGAGCAGGAAGCCCCATGCGGGGCTCGATCCGAGGACTCTGGAATCATGACCTGAGCTGAATGAAGGCAGATGCTTTACTGACTGAGCCATCCAGGCGCCCCTAGAAACAGGTTTTAAATGGAGGCAAAAGATGCCCGTTTGCTGTTGAGAAAGATCACCAAGGTGGCACTGTGGAGAGCCGCAGCACGAGGGGGCTTCTGCACAGGATGAACAGAGGGGATCAAAAGCAGGGATGGCAAACAGGGGTGGTTTTCACAAAGAAAATCAGCATGAGGGTAGGAGCCATAAAGGAGGACCCAAGGGCTCCCTTGGTTTTCATGGGCCCTGGGGAAACTTCTAGAAGGTGGTGGACCAAGTGAGATACAGAACAGTTTAGGAGGAAAAACAGGGAGCCAGCTTTAACTGCCAAGAGTTGGAGGTGCCAGTCGGCCCTCCAAGGGATGGTGTCCAGCAAGGAGATGGGTGTAGGAATCGTGCGATGCAGCACACAGCACAGGGCTCTAATTTCTCAAGGACGGATCACTTGCCTCTTTCCCCTTGTGTGTACAGAGCTTGTTTTAGCCCCCTCTCCAAGAGCTTTTAATAACTAGAATTTACTGAAATTGTGTGTTAGGTGTTTTCTTTTTCCCTAAGCTATCTAGCAGAATCCAAACCCTATCAACTTCTACCAGAAGTTAGCTGGAGAATGCAGCCAGCCACACCCCAGAGAAACCGCTTCTTCTGTTACATCAAAATTAGCAAGCACATTTATTTGAAGCAATAATAAAAACACACAACACTGAAAAGTGTAGAGTGTCTGTCCAATTTCGCTTTGTCCCATTCTTTTATGGAATAAAATTATTACCATGTTGCAAGCAAGAAAAGTAAGATATAAAGAAGGTAAAAATATAG
This sequence comes from Ailuropoda melanoleuca, assembly GCF_002007445.2. Taxonomy (NCBI): domain Eukaryota; kingdom Metazoa; phylum Chordata; class Mammalia; order Carnivora; family Ursidae; genus Ailuropoda; species Ailuropoda melanoleuca. The sequence continues at coordinate 63,747,312 of NC_048219.1, read as the reverse complement.
TGGCCTGAACCAGGGAATCCTGCAATTACTCTGAACTGGATTAAGTAACACCATTACTCATTCTGTTGTGTCCTCACCAAGTAACCTACTGCATTCAAATGGCCTGAAACGCCAGAGGATGGGAGAGATTAGGACAGAAGCAGTGTAAGAAATAGCACCTCAGCTCCAGGAGCTAATAATTGATTGGCAAATACAAAAATGAGAAGTGAAGAGCATACGTGACAAAGGTTAACAGAAATTAAATGTCACAGAAGTTCAGAAGTAGGAAATGGGAAGTTTGGGGGTGGGGTTGAGATCTTATTTTTAAGTCGTCTCTAAATCCAATGTGGGGTTTGAATTTACAACCCGGAGATTAAGAGTCACCTGCTCCACCAGCTCAGCTAGTCAGGCACAAACCTCCCTGCCCCCCCCCCCCCCAAAGTTT